>NW_020172144.1:276313-307626 GCF_003031525.2 Neophocaena asiaeorientalis asiaeorientalis
TTAGGGAAGGGGCAGAGAGGGAGGAAGAGAGAAAGAAAATGGATTTTAAAATTGTCCTAAAGAAGATAGAAAAGAAAGACGATATGAATCAGGTCCTCTAAATGCCATTCCTGTGTTCCCTTTTTTTTTTTTTGAAGTTTTTTTTTTTTTTTTTTTGGGCCGGGTTGGGTCTTTGTTGCTGCACGCGGGCTTTCTCTTGTTGTGACGAGCGGGGGCTACTCTTCCTTGTGGTGTGCGGGCTTCTCATTGAAGTGGCTTCTCTTGTTGCGGAGCACGGGCTCTAGGCGCCCGGGCTTCAGTAGTTGCAGCACCCGGGCTCTAGAGCGCAGTCTCAGTAGTTGTGGCACATGGGTTTAGTTGCTCTGTGGCATGTGGGATCTTCCCGGACCAGGGCTCGAACCTGTGTCCTCTGCCTTGGCAGACGGATTCTTAGCCACTGCGCCACCTGGGAAGCTCCTGTGTTCCCTTTTGTACTTGCTTATCCAGCCCCTTTCTTCTAAAGCCAAAGGCCTCTGTCACTCTGTATTTCACACCAAAGGGCTGAACTCTCCCTCTGCAGGGCCCTAGTGCCTGAGGGTGGCAGACAGAGACTGTAATAATTAGGGAGACAGAGAATGAAAACCCCTTTGCTCTCACAGCATCTAGGTGCTTCAAGGCACCCGCCCTGGGCCGATGGAGCAGGGCATGTCTTGCTCACCCTCCAGTTCTGTTTATTAAACACTCACTTTGGCTCAGTCCTGTTCTGGTAGATTTGAGGACAGTCTCACTGGAGGAGTTTTTTAAAATGGGCCTTATGCCACATGTGTACAAATGTCTTTTGATTGAAGAAGTAGAGGAGGGGGCTTCCCTGGTGGCGCAGCAGTTGAGAGTCCGCCTGCCGATGCAGGGGACATGGGTTCGAGCCCTGGAGCACGGTGAGAGCTTCTTGAATGAGCATCTATGAAAATTGGCCATGTGGCTGAATTTGATAAATCCTACCGAGACTGATGGTAGGATTTAGATGGTTGAAGTTTAAAGGATACTTGCTTTTATTTCCCCTCTTCCTTCCCTGCCTTTCTAATGTATGCTTCTCTGAGCACAGGTGCTACAGCCTCGGAAACAGGAGTGCACCCACACTTCTGTGTGTTGGGGGAGGCAAGTAGAGGAGGGGGCTTCCCTGGTGGCGCAGCAGTTGAGAGTCCGCCTGCCGATGCAGGGGACATGGGTTCGAGCCCTGGTCCGGGAGGATCCCACATGCCGCGGAGTGGCTGGGCCCGTGAGCCATGGCCGCTGAGCCTGTGCGTCCGGAGCCTGTGCTCAGCAACAGGACAGGCCACAACAGTGGACGTCGCCTTGGATTACGTGATATCTGGCCTTGCACTGGCTCAGCTGAATATCGCATTGTTTCAGTCTCCCGTTCCGAAGTGTGTCTGAGGACCCTGCTTAGCTGAGCGTGATTACGTCCAACGCCAGAGTGAGCCCTGGCCTGTCTGGATAGAGTGAGGGTGCTGTGCCCCCAAGGAACGCTCTCTGTGGGGCGTTTACCACTGAGGTCTGCAAGGAAACAGACTTGATTTTCTCTTCTGCTCAACTGTAATCCATTTGGAGAAAATCTTGGTTTCTTGGCGTAGATATCTGGTAGTGGCTGACTGTAGGAAGGATCTCCTGGATCTGTGGTTTTGTCCCCTTTAAGCTCCACTGGACATGCTGACCCCTCCCCACACCCCAAGGCTTTGCCCCAAATCTCTTTGAGGTACCCTGGCCCATCTTCTTCCGCAGAGGTGCACTGCTCTTTTAAAAGAACCGTGAGCCACATCTTACCCACTCACCCAGAGAAGGTAAACGGTGCAGGGCAACCACTGTGGACACTTGAAGGGCAACGCTAATGAATGGCTGGATCATAGGCTTTAGAATCACCAAACCCAGGTCCACAGCCTCAACTCAGCTACTTAGCAGAAGGCTGTGCAGTATTTTTAGGGCACATAGTTTCTGAGTTTGTGAAAATAGATATTCTAATTCATACCTCAGAGGGGTTGATGTGACGAGACAGTGGCTATGGAGAAACTTTGTAGGCTACAAAATGCTAAAGATATTACCTTTTGTCACCATCCTTATCCATGAAGGGTATTCTAATGCCATCGAGCAGGACAGCAACCACACAGAGGAGGCACTGCAGGGACCCAGTGGCTTCTGCCACCACCCACCAGGTTGCTGTTGGCAACAGGATCTGAGTACTTCCTTGGGTGTGATGCTCAAATGTTAATATGCATCAGGATGGCTCGGGGGTTAAGCATACAGATTCCCTAGGCCCCAACTCTCTAATATCTCCTTGGTTGGCCCCAACTATTCTGATGCAGGTTATCCATAAGCTACACTTCAAGAAAAATTAGAGCGCGCTGCTGGGACTGGGTGACCGACGGAAGAAGGGGAACACAGGTGTGATGTCCACGTGCACCCTTGGGTGGGAGGAAGGGACACTTCATGCTGAGCTAACCAGCAGCTCTTCTGGTTCTGCCACCATGATGTTCCATTTGTCAACAAGAGCCTCCTCTCTGTTCCTGGGTCCCAGATTTCCGTTAAGTTTTGAATCTGTTTATAACTTTAGAAGGAAGACTGGAGCATATCCCAAACTAGAGCCCCAACCCCTGGCAAGTCAGTGGGAATGCTTAGCCACAAATGGAGTCGTCATCCCTGCGCGTCTGGGAAGGAGCCTTGGGGCATAGTGGGGGCGTCACGGATATAAGACTATCTTCTGTTTCTTACACTGAAGATCCCGCTATTTGGTAGCAACAGTTGCCTGGCTTGCCTTAAAGTTGTTTTCCTTGGAGGCTGTACCTGGAGATGTGGAGAAAGGATCAAGATCGTTGTCCTGCTCTGGCCTTGTCCAACCTGGTCCTCTGTGAGCTTGGTTTACACTCCATCTCAAGCACTAACCGAGGCCCTTTTGTGACGAAGATATCCTGGGAGCCTTCAGTGAAGAGATTGTATGTGTGATGGAATCCATGGTATAAGGTCATTCCCAAGGATCCGGAAGCTGAGGAACATATACCTGCTGCGAATTCTAAAGTTCTGTCAGGTGGAATGTCCCGAAGTCTTCCTCATTGGAGCTCCTGGCAGAGCCGGTACAAGCTACGTGACCTCAAATCCTTTGGAAAGAGCAGCTCCTCAGCAATGCCACTTACACAGCACAGGAGATCAAACATGTCATTTAAATAAAATCCTGCAGCAGCATCCATTTCACAGGTCCCTGGGGCTGCACGTGTTCAGTACTAGAAGGACAAGGCTTTGGAACAAGTGTGTGGGGTAACAATGCCCCCAATTAAATGAGAAGATCAAGAAAGAAGGAATCTTCTTTTAAAAAGCTGAGCTGTATCTGTCCTTACACTTGCTGCTGCCTCACAAATTTTTCCACCTTAATTTTCTAATATTTCTGTGAAGACAATGGTTTGGACAGTCGGACATGGCTATAAATGACATTATTAAATTGTTTCTGTTCAAAGCAAGAGGATCCCAGAAATTCGAGTGCTTTCCCTTGGAACTGCAGTTCAAACCGTATTTAACAGCTCATGTAACAGTCATGTTTTACTCCTTTGCTAGACAGTAAGTGTGCTGACCTGGACTTAGCTTCCTTTCTGCAACTTTCACAGGATTTAAGGACAGCTGTTTATTTTCCCTTTTTTCCCTTCTGATTATAAAAGTTATACTATCATTGTATTTTTAAAAAGGTACAACAATGGACTCCTCCAAACAACCCCATCACCTAAAAGCAGCTACAATTAATATTTTAGCTCATTTCATTCCAGTGATTCATCTACGCACAGATGAGGCCCCACGAGGTAACCCAAATGAAAGAACAGTTTCGGTGCTAATACTCTGATGACATCTAAACTCTAAACGTTGCCTTTCTCCTGAGGACAGCTACTCCTAGTTCCACTTCTACTTTGTGGTTTCCAGAGCCTTCTCCAGCTCTGGTCTTATTTGCAGCCCTTCTGTGGAGCGTCTAGAAATCACAATAAGCTCTTTGATGGGTAGGCCATTACCCACCTAGTCTTTAGCCTTGCTGTAAAGGTTGAGTAGATTAGTTTGACTAGGGCTTGGCCTTGGAAATCTTTTTTGGTTATCCCTTTTCAGATAATTACTATTCACGTACTTCTCCCCAAATGCCGTCAGGCTAGGGAATAGCTTCCTTTCTTGCCATCTCTAAGGTGTGATTCTTCTGCCTGGGCAGCCTCCCTCCTTCAAGGGTTGGATTCATTTAATCTTATTCTGAGGCCAGCTGCTGAGCCTGCACCTGGGGGAGGGAGGTTTGCCTCTCAGGCTGTGTGTTGACCCTTGTAAATTTTATCTCAGGGACCTTTGCAAATGAAAGAAGCATCTCATCACCATTACTGCCACTCTATCTTCATCTGCCTCCACACCCAGCTGCCTCTCCATCCTTGCTGAAACCAAACTCTCTGGCTTGCCCATTTCTCAGATTCACTCACTCACTCACAGTAGCTTGTACCAAAAAAGAAAAAAGAGGTGCTAATTATTATATCCTGATAGACAAGGTAGTGCTTCTCTATCAATCACCCCGCCCCTTTGAGTGGCTGCCTCTCTCTTTTTTTATTCCTGCTACTGGGTGAGTTTCTCATGCATGGCAGGTGACTGGGAATGTTCTCTGTAGGTTACCCTGATGAGGGGATGGTTCCCTAGACCTACCCCCAAGCATGTTTTCCCAGACAACGTACCTCCCTCACTCAGGGTTGACTCAGGCTGTAGGTGTTATGTTGGCCATAAAGGAGGAAACTGGGAGGCACACCGTCCACAGAGCACAGCGAAGACCTGTCTGCATTCACGCCTTGCCTTGTCCATTCATCACACAGCTGTCGAGGTACCTGGTGGAGCGGGGAGGGTGTTACAGTCCACGGGAACAGCTCCTGCTTGAGGAGGGCTGGCACATTGAAGGAACTGAAATAGTACAGGTCCTTCTGGGCACAAGCCTGTCCTCATCAGTGCAGAGGGTAAAGCAGTCATGACTCAGAAACACATAGAACTTTAGAATTCTAAGGAATGTAAAAGGTCTCCAATCCATTCTTATGATTTCCTGGGGGAGAAGAAATATCACTGAGGGAAATGACCTGCCTGACTGATGTGGCCTGCAGCCAAATCCTATTCTTGGACTGACTCATGTCCCAGAGGTCAAACCGATTTCCAGCCACTGAACATAGTCATCACCTACTTCCAGAAGGACGTTCCATATCCCTGTAAATGGAAAATCAATTTTGAGACAATCTATGCAAAAAAGAAGGGCCTTTTTCTAAGCTAGTATGATGTAGAGGAAAGAACAAGGGCTTTGGAGCCAGACCAACCCACGGTCAAATCCAAATTCTTCCCCTTACTAGCTAGGTGATCTCAGGCAGTGTACTTAACCTCTCAGAACCTCAGTTTTTATTATTTGTGAAGTGAAGGTAATAATACCAACCTTCAAGAGCTCATCAGAAGTATTAATGGAATAATATCCATGGTGCACCTGTACCGCATATCACCTAATTTTTAACATTCAAGAAATGATGGTTATTATTTGCTTGTGATTTATTTTTATTTTTTATACAGCAGGTTCTTATTAGTTATCTATTTTATACATATTCGTGTATGTATGTCCATCCCAATCCCCCAATTCATCGCACCACCACTACCCCGCCCCCCCCCCACTATTTGCTTGTGATTAGAGATGCCTTCACTCTTCACTGATTTGTGTTTAGGAAGATAGCTTGCTCTAAATATTAAGTTTGTTATGTACCTGGTAGAGAGAGAGGCTGGACATAGAACTGTGGTTGAAAAGGCAAAATGACAGGAACAGCCAAACTGTATCATCATCTGTTCCAGAAACCTCTGATCAGATGCTTTTCCAAATTCTGAAAATAATGGTAAAAGTATAGTGTTAAGAAACCCAAGGCTTTCACCATTTGTTCAAATCTGTCTGGGAGTACAGATACTAAAAGCATAACAGATCTCTAATGGAATCTGTCTTTTTGATGATAATTACAGCATTCTGAAGTAGGCTTTAAACACATCTGTATACACGAACTGCGGCTTCAAAATTGCTTGCTTCAAGGGGGCATTCAGTCTCTTGCTCAACTTTCAAGTCAGATAACTACTGTTTAAATTGATGGCAGGTGTTTGATCTATAAATAAGAGCCGTGCTTTGCACTTTAGCGTCTGTTTACCTGCTGCACGGTGTTCATTCACATCACACCAGGATATTGGGAAGGCCGGAGGAGTCTGCATCAGTGATCTGCCCGAATGTGGCAGCTGCAATGCAGCCTTCAGACTTTTAAGTTCCGAGAGGGACTAGTTCTCCGTTCAGAGACAGGAGGCCCTGTTGAATTGGAAGATGCACCAGTGAGCCTGAAGGGAGGCGAGAGAATAATATCGGAAGGACAACAAGCATCGGGGACTTTGGCCAGAATATCTGATAATCTCGGTAGCTACTAAAAAATCTTCCCTGGTAATTTTTTTTTTTTCCGTCTGCCTCCATGTGGCAACAGCATTTCCTCAGGCTCCCAGGCCACGTGGCTTTAGCAGCTGGATCCATTTGTAGCATCCTGATGCCATCGTATTTCAGTTTTCCATTGAGGACTTCTTTGGAAACTGGTCCTGTCTCCCCAGCTCCCAGTTCAGTTCCGTCATTCAAATTGCAGCATTCTGATGCAGACCCCCGGGGCTCAGACGGGCTAGACACAGAAGCCCTGATGGCTTTCCCTTTCCAGCCTCTTCAAACCTAATGCTGCCGATCAGGTCCACGGACGTGCAGCCCCTCAAGGCTCCGAAGAGAGCGGACCAGCGGGAGTGCAGCTCAGAGCGTCGATCAGTTCTCAAGCCGGCCCACCGGGCCTGGAAGGAGTGACTCGAGTGGAGATACAGCTTTCGGTGAGTGACGGGGGAGGCGATGCCGCAGAATGACCTCCTGACCACTCATACTCATTTGTCAGTTCCAGTCCTGTCTGTACGAGGACCTTTACAGTTCTGGAAATGGAGTGTGGAACATTTGGGGGAGACTCGGAACTCAGGAGCTGTGCTATCCTGGCTTCCACCCACGGAGCATGAACGGAGGGAGGAAAGCCTCCTTCTGCCCAGGTGTCTTCGGCGTCCCTGCTGTCCTTCTGTCCACTTTGCCCGAGCTAGGAGGTCTGCTGCGTCTCACTGCCTCATGCTACGAGCTCGCAGTCTTTACTTGGTGATCTGTAGAATGGCGTTCTGACGTTGTCCCCCTCTTTGTTCCTAACCTGAGTATCTTGTGTCTGTGGGCCTAGCTGCCACCCCAAGGAACTCAACGGCCGGTGCTCCGAGAAGGGGTACCTCTAAGTATTGATGGCAGAGTTACACTCTGCTACCTCCTCCTCTTGAACCATGGGGCTCCGTAAGAAAGGGCCTGTGCTTCCTCTGTAGATTGGGACCCACGTGGCTGGGATGGGAGCTGTTCAACCCAGCTATTGGGTCCCTGAGAGAGGGACATGCAAATCCCGCCCAAGCCCAGGGCAGCACTGTGTGTCGGTGCAGGTTTGACACAGAGGCTCCGAGAAGGAAGACGGATGCACAGTTGGAGAAGAGGAAAGTGGCAGGTGACTCTGAGCATCTGAACATTTACCTGGCAGACGAAATTGTAACCCAGCTACCAAATGATCGCTAACACCGAGGTGATGAACCCAGCAGCACAGAGCAGCTGCAGTCAGTACAGAGCTCCAAGCTGCTTGGAGACCTTGTGAAAAATCATATTTTGACCCCAGCCTGACTTTTAAAAAGCACAGCTGCATTTCTTCCCATTATAAAAAGTCCTGTGCTGGCGTGGGACAGTGCCCCCCAGAAGAGGCCGAGGCATTCTGCAATCGAGGTGGAAACACACACACACACACACACGGCAAACACCTCAAGAACCTTGGGGCGTCTAGGAGGCCAGCATGGGCTTGAGGACAGGAGAGGAGTGGCCGGCTTCACCTCCCTTCACCTCCTGCACCAGCTCTCAGGAGGCTGCCCTCTCCCCCGGCAGTCGGTTCTCTGATAAAGTGAAAGCTTTAGAAGGCTAAACTCGTATCCTCTTGAATTCTTCCCTTTTCCATTTTTGCTAGAGACTTCAGTGATAGTGTTACTTTCTTCCCTTGTTCCTTTAGAAATCATGTTTTTGAAACGTCATGGAAACAGGTGGGAGAGGAGCCTGTGTGTGCGCGTGTGCTGTGGAGGTGGAGGGCACGTGCCCACACGGGGGCCCGGCGCCGAGAAACCGAGAAACGAGTATGCTATCTTGGATCTGATTTTAAAAACAAAAAGAAACACCCCAGCCCAGAGCCTTTATCTGTTTAACGTACCAGAACTCCACCGCAGGAGAGCGATTTCTGTCTTAGCCTATTACCAAACGTGTAGTGCCGCTGCCTGGGAACGGCCAGCTTGTTGTTGCTGGGGGCCGTCCTGGGTTATGATCTGGAAGAATCTGGATCACCCTTTACATCTTTTCCTGCCCTCATTTTGATTTTGGCAGTGGCAGAAGAAGAGAATACTCCCCAGAGATTCAATTATTTCCCTTCAGAATTCTCTTGGAATCATAATGACTGTTAGAACTTGAAGGCACCCATATCTCATGCTAGTCAGCCTAACTGGTAATTAAAGTGCAATTAAAATTTTCACGGTATAGATTGTGCCTGTGTTTTCAGGGAAATTACAAACTCCAGGCCCTTGAGAGTTATGGGATTAATCTATAGACATTTAATAATTCAGCTTTGATCAGATGCAGTCACATCTGAAAGGGAAGGGGGATAGTATTGTTTTGTTATTAATGGTGCGTTTTAATTTTATTTGGTTTCTTAGAGACCAGAAAATACTACCAGTCCAGGAACGAAAGGCCATTTTCAAATTGGCTTACTGCTCTCATTAACACGTGCCAGCACTGATATCGCCACTGCCAGCCTCGCTTCCCTCAAATAGACTTGAACAATTTAGAGTCCATTCCTGACTTGTCACCAGTGAACAAGGAAGCAGCATTTGGCCAGAAGTTGGGAGGCTTAATTGGTTGACCCTGTCTGGCCTTGGCCAAGTGTTCTTTCCCTCTCTCCTTCCCTTCATCGCTCTCCTAATTTTTTTCTCTTTGTTGGTAAAAATGTCTTTGCATTGCAGGGCTGTGCTCATAAGTCATTTCTTGACTTCTGATCTGAGGCCAGCATTCCCACAGAGACCTGGTCCGCTCCCGGGTCTCTGTGCTGAGGAGAGGAGCGCACCCGGAGCAGAGCTCCCACCTGCCCGCAGCCCGGCTGCGGCAGCAGGACGTGCTCAGGTGCTGGCTGGGAGGGGATTCGATGTGGGCCGCAGAGGCTGGACCACAGCCCACTCGTGATTTGTAGCAGAGGCCCACCTTCAGGCCCTGTCCTCAATCAGATTCATTTCTAACTTTTGAGAAGACATGGCTTTTTTTTTTTAACCCGTTTTGAAAACTCATCTTGAGAAATACCACGTGTCCCAAATTGGCAGGATATAAGTTTACCAGTAAATTAGTGCAGTATAGCATAGCAGCTAAGAGTTTAGATAGGAGTCAAATAGGGCTGTGCTGCAGCTCCATTGCCTTGGGGTCCCTTATTTTAGACGTGGGTTTCTTAGCTTCCCTGGGCCTCATTCTTCCCGTCTCTAAAGTGAGTATATTGACAGTACCTGCCTCACAGGGTTATTGTAATAAGGATTAAAGGAGTTAAACGTTAGCAGAATGCACAGTACAAAATAAGCACTCAACAAATATTAGCTGCTAATGTTTTAATTACTGACCTATGGGGTGGTGCGTTGGCATTCTTTTTTGGGTACATTTTAATTCTGCATCCCCACTTTGGAGTACTTTTAGAATGCTTTCTCACACCTCTCCAGACTAGAATTCTTCCTCTTCTCTGTCTCTTCCTTTGATCATCCCTATGAATAACAAAGAAGCTGAACCACTGGAAAGACTGTCTTACTCATCACCGTCTTCCCAGCAGCTAAGTTGTTCCAAGGCGTATAGGAAGCCCTCAATATGTAATAGATGGCCACAGGGATGGAAGGAATGTCCAAAACCAATTTGATGATGGGATAAGAAAGAAAACAAAACAACTCTCTGGTTTCTTTACTCTTGTATCTCGAGTCATATGCTGCATGCCGAAGCTGTAGTGAGGGACCCGGGGGTATACGTTATGTTAAACTCCTAGGTGCAGGTCCTTCAAGTAATGTGCTCGAGCCTGGATTCTGCAGGCGTATTTGTCAGGTGGGACAGCAGCTACTGAATCTCATATTAGCTCACAGGATAATGGCACAGCGCATCATCAGTCGGAATTGGGAAGAGTACACAGTTTTCGTTTGGTGGTCTGGAGCCACGAATGGGGTGAACACTGAGTACTGATTTTCAAATGGTGACTAATAGAGGGGAAAAAGCAAAATACGTTTTTGGTTCCAGCTTATCCTTTGCCCGTGCCAGAAACTTTGGCAGTAAATTAAAATCAATCTTCATTTGCCTAAAACAGTAGATTATAAGAGCAGCATGTAGCCAGGAAGACTTAGGACACAAGTGAGCAGCGGGGCTGTTACTTTCTGCATTGCACGTCTGCAAATGTTTAACCAGCTCGGGAAAGAGACAAAATTGACTTGGAACATTGAGTACCATTCTAATATTTTTATTATTAGAATAATATGGGAATATTCTAATAGTTTTAATCTAATAATTTGATAATTTTAATCGAATCTTAGCTCTTGGCTTGTGTAATTTTCACCTCACCTCCAACTTCTTGCCTGTGAATGAGGGCATTAACAAGCTTGCTTCTGTCTTATATTCTGAAGACCTAACCGTGAAATAGCCTGACTCTTTCCTTCTCAGCTCTGCATTAGACGCTAACACACTGGCCGAATCTATGGATGTGAGAAGCTTCTCTTTCATTTCTCCTGTTTTGACAGGAAACATATTCTTTTTTCTTTTACCCAGAATCTTAGATAAACAATTCATCTCTGTAGTTTTCAGCTACCTGGGGCTTGACCCCGTGGATTTGTGAATCAGAATAGAAGCCTAAGCTTTTTTGAATTTTTGATGTGAAGTGGGGCCTGCCTCTCTGTGATTCATTTCAACATTTTAAGACATTAGCATCGTAAGCTTTTGTGTAGATCGTAATTCTTACTTGTGTGTATGTGTGAGTATGATTTGTAACGGGAAGACTCATGTAACTGAAAAGTCCAGGAATATCTAGCTTCAGGCATAGCTGGATCCAGGGCTCCAAGGATACAACAGTGTTTCTCTCCAGCTCTCTGTTTCCCCTTGTGTTGCCTTCATAATCAGGTACATCAAATTTTTAAAAACTTTTGAAACTTTGTGACTCTGTCATTTTTCTATTAATTTTTGTTAACTCTAGAAATAGTGAATTTGTTCTTTTCCTTGAATCCTCACCTAATTCCACTGCTTCCAGAAGGCATCTCCATAATTGTCCTTCTGTTGTATAAGAACCATTTAGCCTCCACGTGCCCTGGCTTTGTGTTTGGACTGTCATCTGTCTTCCTTCTGTTGTTCTGCACAGAGAGGGAAGCCTGGAGAACTCTACTTTCCCCAGCTATCAGGGATCTTTGTGTAGATTTAACCATATGAAACTATTGCTAGTTGATCATTTTTTATCTATGAAATTGGCAAGTTCATACAGTTCAACCTAAAATACCAGTCTGGAGTGGTACATGTTTTACAGCAGCAGCAGCAACTGTGTCTCAAAAACCTTGCATAAATTGCTGTTTTTGTTGTTGCCGATGGTTTGTTACTGGCACTTCTCCTGGCCTCGGTGTGATGTATAAACAGCTGGAGGCAAATGACAGAGTGCTTGAGCATATGGCAAGTCATTCGTAACTGAGCCCCATGCCCAGGATGACCATCTTTCATGTCACAGTCGGAGGTTCTGGCATGCCGTTCCGGAATTTCACCATTAAATTAGGTTCTGTGAATCAGATAATGAGGAAAGATAGGAGGCATTTTTAGAAACTGTAGAGCTTCACTGCCAGCCCTGTGAGTCTTAAACATTCATGCTCCCTAACTCATTTCTGCCACTCTTGGGGGGAATCCATAAATCCCCAAAAGGCCAATCTACCTATGTGCTAAGGCCGTTAACAGATCATAGAATTTCAGAGCTGGAGAGGATTCTAAAGACAATCTAGCTGCAGCCACTCGCTTTACAGATGAGAGCATCATATCTCAGTGAGTTAAGAAATTTGCCCAGGGTCAGACTAGGACAAGGCCCATGGCTCTGGCTTCCCGTTCCTGTCTTTTTCCTCTTATTCTATCATTTCAGGGAGCAGTGCTGGCCTTCCAGAGTGGGGAGTCAAGTCCATTCCCCGCCCTCTTCACAGCTTGACTTTTGTTATTTTTTTGTGTAATTATGGGATTTTAGGTCACAGACAGGCCCATGAGGGAACACTGGAAGCTGGAACCACCTTAGAAGCCAGAAACCTACAGAGCCCAGAGCCAGGCCCTAGACTACAGTCTGTAGCCACTGACCTGGGGTATCCAAAGCGTGATCAAATTCCATCTCTAATATAGCAATCCTTCTGCTTTGGGAGGCGTAAGAAGTTTTTTTAAAAACTCATCTTAAAAACAACTAATCATTTGGCAAGAAATTAAATAAATAAATAAAATTCGTTTTGATCTTACTATCAAGTAGCTATTTTTACAATTTATAGTAAAGAAGAAGAAAGAGTCAACGCATGATCTGGGGAGAAGGGGAGCTTAGTATTTGACCCTGACCCTAGGACTCATGTAGCTGAGGCCTGTGGTGGCCTTGTAGGAGCCTGCTGTGCTGGTGGCCCTGAAACCTTGGAGAACTCCATCCCAGGAACACTGTTGGGTCAGATCTCTCCCATTATGTGAGTTTTCAGTAAGTTTTTGCTTATATGCAGGGGTACTCTGAAAGTAACTCAAATATTTTAAATAAATCAAACGATTATAAAATAAAACACAGTGGAATATGTTCACAGCAATGTTTAGACATTCCTGAAGTCAGTTCTCCAGGAATCATTGGACTGAACCGTACAACACACAACCTTCCTTTAACGGATGGGACTGATTGACTGCTATAGCAAAGCCTTGATCAAGGCTAAATGACATTGTAATATTTTGGAAGAACATGATTTGATATTATTCCAAGTTCGTTTTTTGATCTTCTGTTTTTGTTTGTTTGTCTGCCACTCATTTGTTTTCTTCATGTGCCATTGTTTTTGTGTGGATCCTTCCCTAAAGTCATTTTTTTGGAAAACTAAATGTAGGATTCCCCTTTTATTGGGGTATAATAATTGTTAGTTTCAGCCTATTTTTCCAACTTGAGACTTTTTTTTTTAATCCCGATGCCACCACTCTGCATATGAAGGAGGATAACTAACTTTACATACTTCTAGCTCGTTAATGCTTCACAATAACTCTCTGAGAAAGGAATCATTATCCCCATTTTATAGATGAGGAAATGGAGAGTCCAGTGGATTAAGTAACATGGCCAAGATTAGAGAGCTATTATCCCTACCTCTGAACTTTCTAGCAACCGCAGATTTGATAAACATGTCTTAAATATCTTTATCCAGATCATGGCTACAGACGTTGCGTAAATCCAGGCCAAGGATGGCCTGTTTCCAGTGCCCTCCAGGATGGAGGGAAATGTTAATCAACATCCTCTGGGAGAAGTTTTTCAACCACTTAGTGATCTACCTTGTCAAATCTGATACTCTGTTTATTGGCATTATTATTGTTTTTGAAAATGCTTTTACATATAAAAGCATCAAACACATTTTTTAAAGTTTAGCTATTTTAAACATTTGTAATTGGTTCTGGTATAATATGTAGCACGCCCAGACAAAAATAAACTTCTTTAAGATCGAATTCTCCAAGTGGGGCTGTTTATTTGGTTTGTCCACCAGAAACTTGACTTTAAAAGCCAAATTGGACCTAGTGAGTCCTGGCACCCCTACATCATAATATCTAGAGGGCTTCTTCAACACAGGATTTTATGTGATGAACAAAGAATTTGTCGAGAATCACTAAGTCCCATGCTGTGTAATGAGAACTACATAAAATTCATTCAATTATGTACAGCTAACCGCAAATGTGCCCTGTTCTTAGTTTCTGTCTCTTCCCCATCGGGAAGGTAGTGCTAATGTTTAGCCACAGTGTCCAAGGAAAGAGTCTCTTTCATCAGCCAAACTGAACCCTTCTCCCAGGTCCTGGGGACCTGCCCCTGGGCGTCTCTCATTCTCCCATGGGTGGTGCTGGGTTGTCTACTGCTTGTTTTAGGATCCTTATTACTAATTACAGAAAAAATCCTAGTCTTTCCTTATGCTTTATACAAAATATAGTCTTTAAGAACAAGGTTTTCATCCATTGCTATCCATAGATTTCATTGTTCTCAGCCAGTATGCCCTACAACAGTCCACTGCTTGTTTACACAGGCACGATAGGGCTCTCTGTCTCACCTAAGGTGCATTCTTACTACCATTCATTCATCAGCTTCTTAAATATTTAACTGTTTATTATCTATCTCCCATGTACCAAGCACTCTTAGATATAGTATTTTTTTTTAAAGCATATATGAATCCTGCCACCAAGCAGCTCACACCCCTGTGTGAGAGGCATACCTTAACGACATGAGTCTAAAAAGACAGCATGTAGTTAGGTACTGTGTTAGAGCTATGAAGGGAAGATACACTGTTATGAGAGCTTAAGATGGAAGGACCTGACGTGGTCTGGGGTGGAGAGAGGTGGCGTTAGGAAGGGTACGTACACTGTTCTGAGAAAGTGATGTGAATTAGCCGAGGCAATGGGCCAGCCTTGGAGAGAAGCTCGCAGGTCCTGAGGCAGGAGGTATATGGGATACTCAAGAACTCGCGCAAAGGGTAGTGTGCTTGGGGGCAACGGGGAGATGAAGGATGGGGAGGGACGAATGGCCCCGAATGAGGCTGGTAAAGTGGGCTCGTGCCTTAGGCCAGCTGCTGCCTGGTAGGTGTCTCAGGATTTTGCTATTAAGTGCAGATGCCCCCTTGGGGTGTCTGGAGTTGATGCCAGCTGCTTATGCGGTTGGTGTGAATTCCTGCTCTGCAGCCCGAGGTGGGCAGGTGCAGCCCGGGGCTGGAGGTGCCACAGGAATCCTCTCTGGCTCACTGGTTCACGAGCAGACATCACAGAGAACCTATTCCAGGGCAGGATGGATGCCTCGTGTCAGCGCTGCCGCCAGGATGCAGGCAGAGCAACGTGTGGAGCACAGTTTACTCCCATGATTAACGTTATTTACGCGTTCCGACAAAGCCTGGAAATGTTCATTTGCATAAACTCACTCATCATTTAGTCTGCTTCAGGGCCACTAAATCTACTTCTCGTCATAAATGATCCCAGACTCCGTGCATTCAAGCCCATAAAGTTGTCATTTCATTGTACAGGAGAGGAGAGGGACTTCTAGAGTGGAAGATAGTGCCTCCAGCCTAGGACAACACTACCTGCTGGTTCTGGTGCACGAGCTGCTCGCAGGCCGTTCAGAGAAACTAGTTTTGGGGTCCTGAACAGCTGAGGTTGGGTCTGGGTGTAAGAAGCAGAATGTGTAGAACCGAGTCTTTGGATGAGGCAGGACATGGTGGACCTTCCGGCTGAGCCGTAGCTGCCTCGGCCCCGCGCTGTGTCCTCCTTGCTGTGATCTTTGCGCACCTGTGTCAGAGGATGCTCACCCTCCCGTCGCGCTCTGCATCTGACCTGAAGGGGGCGCTTTCGCACGCAGCCCTGCTTCCTGGATGCTGCTGTTTCTTCGAGGAGCGGAGGGGCCTCTGACCCTGAAGGGCCGGGGCGCTCTGCAGAGTAGTGAGCGCGCCGGGAGTCTGGGGGCACGGGGAGCACGGTGTTGGATGTATGGACATGTGGGTTGTGGGAATGTCACAAGGACGTCGTCAGGGAGAGAAGTTGGAAGTGGAGGGAGCAGGACGTGATGGGAGGGGGACCCTGCGGCACAGGCTGAGGGAGGGAGAGAACAACGGGACTCAGGGGCTGACTGCGTTCTTGCGGGGAGGTGAGAGAAAGAATCAGGAGAAGTAAGAAAATAGGGAGCAAAGGCAGGATGGTGATCTGAAGACTCGAACAGCAAGAGTGAGGAGTGAAGCTTGAAGTGGTAATCCAGAGATGGAAACACAGGGGTGACCGCAAGTCCCGAAGTGGCAGAGTAAGGAAGCCTGCCTGCCCTACTCTTGTTCAGCCCTCACATGGGACAAGCCCAGCCTGGAGAAAACAGGTAGCCCGAGACCCTTGATACTTGCCCCTCTCTCGCTTGCTCTGGAGTGGGGAGGCTGAGAAGCTGGTGACACTTCAGCATGGAGAAGGCTCGAGGTGTGCACACGTGCATGTGTGTGCACACTGAACAGTCAAGGCTCCCGACTCAAAAGGCTTCTCAGACTGCAGCTCCCTGCAGGCTGGGGCCCGTCTGGCTTGCGCTGGGAACTGCCTCCTCTGTGCAGGGTTGAGGGGCTGAAGCCAAGCCCGGCACCAGCTCTGCTCAGGGATGTAACAGCCTGGGCTGGGTGGCGGGGCAGGGGTGGGGCAGCTGGGGCTGCCATGCTCACCTGCAACCACTTGATGTGAGACTCCTCACATGTGGTTTCCTGAAATTTGAATTACCCAGTAACAGCCAAGAGTTGTATATGTATTTAAAGGTAAGATAATTTCTTAAAAAAAAAATTAAGATTATTTCTACTTTCTGAAATGTGACTCATTTACATAGGGAAACATTGGACATTTATGCCTAATCTTTATCTGTTTTCTGTGCCCCAAGCTACTAATCTCAAATGCTGAGCATCCTTGAACCCATATCGTGAAAAGTCTTACAGATTTTGAAAATGAATTCCCTAGAACGCACAGGAAACAGACCACTAGTAGCGAGCCTTGGCAATCTCTTGGTCCAGCTCTCTTTTGGAACCTAGAAGCAAATGAGGAGACACATCTTGGCACAGTTTTGAAAAGCTACCAGTAGTGGACATTTGCAGCAGACCTGAAATCTCTTTAGAGTTGGCCATTTCCTGTACTGGCCTCAGCAGCCATTTGAAGGAAGGCCCTGTTCAGAAGAAAAGTACACCAAATCCCCTCATATTCTGTGCCCGGCAATTTGGTACTCGAATAGAAAGTTCCTTTTGCAAACTTTCACTCATACTAACAAAGAAGCAATTTCCTCCATCATCTGACTCCTGAGTGCAGTAGCTGGTGTAGATATGTCTTCTCCTGTCCTTCCAAATCCATCATTGTTTCTCAGGGGATTTGCACTATAATCGTGGCCTTTCCTTTTCAACTCATCAGAGTAGCGATGCCTTCTGTAGAGAAAGAAGGAGAAAGAAACACTGAGTCTCCTCACTTCACTGATATTTGCTGCCTGATTGAAACTGGCAGAATGGGACAATGATCGAGCTATAGTAAAAGAGCTCCCTATACATGCAGTGACTACACTGTATTCCCTTCCAAATTCAGATCAAAATATGCAAGAGTTTT
This sequence comes from Neophocaena asiaeorientalis asiaeorientalis, assembly GCF_003031525.2. NCBI lineage: Eukaryota > Metazoa > Chordata > Mammalia > Artiodactyla > Phocoenidae > Neophocaena > Neophocaena asiaeorientalis. The sequence continues at coordinate 293,799 of NW_020172144.1, forward strand.
GTGCAAATCAAATCCCGGTGATCTGACCTCACTGGTTTTGAATTTATGGTCGTTTAGAGAGGACTTGGGTTGATGTTCACATTTCCAGTATCTACAGAAGAAAAAAAAAATCTTTCCTAAAAAGCAAATGATGAATATGTAGGAAATTATAGGGGAAATATTCATGCTATCTTTACAGCATGCTATCCCAAATAAACATTACTAATCACAGGCAGTTTCTCACTATTTATTAAAGTAGGTCCTGGCAGAGTCTATATTTGGAAGTGGTCTATTAACCACTACTCTGTTATTATACAGACTTATAAAAAAATCAGTCTCTATTTTACTGAAAGAATCCAGAATTTAAAATTTCTAATAAATAAGTTGCTTCGTCAGCCCAATTAGTCCTAACAAATAAAGTTTTATTATATTTTCTTTCTGTAAAATGTTGAAACAACAGAATCTTTGCTTATTAAACATAATACCCACTTCCAGATAATTCCATCATCTAAGTGCTAAAAAGAAAATCAGGCTTCCCAACCCAAGAAGTATGTTTCCTTTCACATCAGGACATTCCTATGTATAATCTTGACCTTCATATTCATAGATAGCACTACTGTCAGTGTGAGTTGTATAGGTAAGTTTGGCCAAGAAGACAGAAGTGTGGCCTTTGGCTACTGTTTTAGAGATCTTATGGCTGTTTGCAACTTTGCTGTGAAGAAAATTAACTGGATACCATAATAAATATGTTGGCGGGGCGGGGGGAGTGTCTAAGATACAGTGGTCAGAAAACGACTCTTTGAGAAGATGTATTCAAGCTGAAATGGGAAAGGTGAGAATGGCATTTGGGGAGAGGAGGAACACGGAGGTTTTGGTGCTTGGCTGTTCCTCTCTGGCATGTGTCTGGTCCTAAGATGGAAGAAGTCTTGGTTGACCAGATAACTGAGGAGATGCTGAGGAGATGCCGGAGTAGGTGACTGGAACACTGGAACACATGGGCCAAGGGCCATGGGCCAAGGACATGAAATGAGGTTATAAAGGTAGTCAGGGAATTTCTTGGTAAGATGGCATTATTAGATCATGCTTTAAGCCACAAGAGACAAAATATAACAAGGAGAAATTTAAATGTTATTGCCAGGGTCAAAGCAAGATCTGTGGATCAGAAAAAGAAGGGAGATGCAAAGCAGGTACAGAGCTGAAGCCACTGGCAGCCCAGCTCTGGGATAAAGCAGGCAGAAAGACTGGTAATTTGACTCCTGCAATGTATCAAAAGCTAGATATGTTCTCTATGAAGTGGGAAGCAGAGTCAGGCTCACTGCTTAAAACCAGGGCTGTTTATAAGTGAGAGAGGGCATCCTCACTTATATGACAGGAGGCTGACAAAAGTGACTGCTAACCAATGCCTAGGAGGATGGCTTAAATGAAGCTTGTATCTCTATAGATGTATAGAATCCCAGACACAGGATCCTGACCAGGTCTTGAGCCAAACTACCTGCTGGCTTGGTGGCTGGATTTGCAATATTTCTGTCACTGAGAGTAGGATCCCTGAGGCATCATTTAAGATTCTGTTCAAGATGGGGGCCCGGGCACTTGTGGGGACATGGTGCAAACAGAGACAGGGACAGAGACAGATGAGAGGGAACATCCCATTGAGAATGCATTTACACACCAAAATTCCAAAACACATGAGGAAATATAACATCAAGAAAGTGAACCAATCCACAGTCAGAAGATAAATTCAATCCATATGGAAATAAAATCATAGAATAAAAGTTTAAAATATATTATGAATCCTTAAAGGGGAAAATATCTACCAGGGTTGGGGAAATAGGATAGGAGAAGAGGAAAAGAACCAATTATAGACCCTAGGAATAAAAACTATAGTCCCCAAAATTAGGAAACCATAGAAATATATTGAATTTAAAAATAGTACTTAGGAATTTGTTTAGAATGCAGTTTAGAGGTGGGGGCGGTACTAAGATGGCAGAATAGGAAGACCTCAAACTCGCCTCTCCCACAGATATGCCAAAATCACAACTACTTACAGAGTTGCTATCTGTGACAATGACCTAAAGACTAGCAACAACCGCACAAGGCAGGGCCTGGCAGCCAACTGGGCTGGGGGTCAACCCCACCTACCAGTATGCCCACAGTAATCAGCCCTGCCGCAACAGAAGGGTACATGCGACCCACATAGCACACACCCTTGAAACACCTAGCTTGGGTGGCCAGGGGAGCATGCTGCTGGGCCCAATAGGACATCTCCAACATAAAGCCACTTCTCCAAGACAAGACTTGGAGACATAATGGACCTACCTAATACACAGAAATAAACACAGAGAATTAAGCAAAACAAGGGAACAGAGGAATATGTTCCAAACAAAGGAACAAGACAAAAATCTCAGAAAAAGAATTATTCAAAACAGAAATAAGCAATCTCCCTGATAAAGAGTTCAGGGTAGTGATCATAAAGATGCTCACTGATCTTGGGAGAATGGATGAACACAGTGAGAACTTCAACAAAGAGAAAATATAAAAAGAACCAGTCAGAGCTAAAGAATACAATAACTCAAATTTAAAAATCACTGGAGAGAATCAATAACAGATTTGATGATACAGAAGAACAGATCAGCAATCTGGAAGGCAGGGTAATGGAAATCAAGCTGAACAGAAAAAGAAAAAAAGAATATGAAAAAAGGAGATAGTTTAAGGGACCTCTGGGACAACATCAGGTGTATAAACATCCACATTACAGAGGTCCCAAAAGGAGAAGAGAGAGAAAAGGAGGCAGAGAACTTTTCTGAAGAAATAATAGCTGAAAATTTCCTTAACCTGGGGAATGAAATGGACATCCGGATCCAGGAAGCAAAGAGAGTCCCAAGCAATATGAAGCAAAAGAGGCCTACACAAAGACACACTATAATTAAAATTGCAAAAGTTAAAGATAAAGAGAGAATTTTAAAAGCAGCAAGAGGAAAGCAACTAGTTATGTACAAAGGAATTCCCATAAGACAATTACCTGACTTTTCAGCAGAAATGTTGCAGGCCAGAAGACAGTGGCACAATACATTCAAAGTGCTGAAAGAAAAAAAGAAAGCTACAATTAAGAATACTCTACTCAGAAAGTTATCGTTCAGAACTGAAAGAGAAATAAAAAAGAGTTTTACAGACAAGCAAAAGCTAAAAGAGTTTATCACCAGTAAATTGGCCTTAAAAGAAATGTTAAATATTTATTCTATGTGGGGAAAAAAAGGCCACAACTATATACATAAAAAAATTATGAAAAGGAAAATCTCACTGGTAAAGGCAAACATACAGTAAAAATAGTATATCAACTATTTATAAAGCTAGTGGGAAAGTTAAAGGACAAAAGTAGTAAAATAATCTGTAGCTACAATAAGTAGTTATGGGATACACCAAAAAATTATGTGAAATATGATATCAGAAACAAAATGTGCCGAGGGAGTAAAAATATAGGGCTGTTAGAATGTGTTCAAGCTTAAGAGATCATCAACTTAAAATAATCATACATATAATAATTTTATACACACACACACACACACACACACACACACCCCTCATGGCAACCACAAACCAAAGATTGACAATGGATAAATAAAAATAAAGAGAAAGGAATCAAAACATAAGACTAAAGACAGTCATCAAATCACAAAGGAAGAGAGCATGAGAAGAAAGGAACTACAAAAACAACCAGAAAACAATTAACAAAATGGCAGTAACTACATACCTATCAATAATTACTTTAATGTAAATGGACTTAATGCTCCAATTAAAAGACACAGAGTGGCTGAGTGGATTAGAAAAACAAGACCCATATAGAGATGCTGCCTATAAGAGACTCACTTCAGAGCTAAAGACACACACAAACTGTGTGAAATAGATATGTCATGCAAATGGGAACAAAAGAAAGCTGGGGTAGCAATACTTATATAGAGCAAAATAGACTTTAAAATAAAGACTGTAACATTAGATGAAGAAGAGCATTACATAACAATTAAGGAATCAATCCAAGAAGAAGACATAACAATTGTAAATATATATGCACCCAACATAGGAGCACCTAAATACATAAAGAAAATGTTGACAGCTGTAAAAGGAGAAATTGACAGTAATACTGTAACAGTAGAGGACTTTAACACCCCAACCTCAATGGACAAATCATTCAGACAAAAAATCAGTGTACAAACACTGGCCTTAACACATTATACCAACAGACTTAATAGACATATACATAAAATTTCATCCAAAAGCAGCAGACTGCACATTCTTTTCAAGTGCACATGAAATATTCTCCAGGATAGATTGTATGCTAATCCACAACACAAGTCTCAGTAAATTTAAGATTGAAGTCATATCAAGCTTCTTTTCTAACCACAACGGTGTGAGACTAGAAATTAGCTACAAGAAAAAAGAAAAAAACCTAGGAAAAACATAAAATATATGGAGTCTAAACAATATGCTACTAAACAACCAATAGGTCATTGAAGAAATCAAAGAGAAAATCAAAAAAATACCTTGAAACAAATAAAAATGGAAACACAATGTTCCAAAATCTATGGGATGCAGCAAAAGCAGTTCTAACAGGGAAGTTTATAGCAGTACAGGCCAACCTCAAGAAATAAGAAAAATCTCAAATCAACAATCTAACATTAAACCTAAAGGAACTCAAAAAGAACAAACAAAATGCAAAGCTAGTAGAAGGAAGGAAATAATGAATATTAGAGAACAACTAAATGAAATAGAGACAAGACAAATAAAAAAACATTAGAAAAGATCAATGAAACTAAGAGCTGTTCTTGGAAAAGATAAAATTAATAAACCTCCAGCAAGATTCATCAAGAAAAAAGAGAGGGCCCAAATAAATAAAATCATATATGAAAAAAAGTTACAATTGACACCACAGTAATACAAAGGATCACAAGAGAGTAATACAAACAATTATATGCCAACACATTGGACAACCTAGAAGAAAAGGATAAATTCTTAGAAACATATAATCTTCCAAAATTAAATCAGGAAGAAATAGAAAATCTGAAGAGACCAATAACTTTAATGAAATAGGATCAGTAATCAAAAAAGTCCGAACAAACAAAAGTCCAGGACCGAGTGCCTTCACAGGTGGGGTCTACCAAACATTTACAGAAGAGTTAATACCTACCCTTCTCAAACATTCCAAAAAATTGAAGGGGAAGGAATGCTTCTGAGCTCACTCTACAAGGCCAGGATCACCCTGTTACTAAAGCCATGCAAAGGCACTAAAAAAAGAAGAAGAAAGAAAACTATAAACCAGTATCATTGATGAACATGATGTTAAAATTCTCAGCAAAATATTAGCAACTGACAGTACATTAAAAGGATCATATACCATGATCAACTGGGATTTATCCCAGGGATGCAAGGATGATTCAATATCAGCAAATCAATCAATGTCATATGCCACGTTAACAAAATGAAGGATAAAAATCATGTGATTATCTCAATAGATGCTGAAAAAGCTTTGGACATAATTCAACATCCATGTATGATAAAAAAAGAAAACAACAACTCTTAACAAACTGGGTATAGAGGGAATATACCTCAACATAATCAAGGCTGTATATGACGAACCCAGAGCCAACATAATACTCAATGGTGAAAAGCTGAAAGCATTTCCTCTAAGATCAGGAACAAGACAAGGATGCCCACTCTCACCACTTTTATTCAACATAGTTTTGGAAGTCCTAGCCAGAGCAATCAGACATGAAAAAGAAATTAAAAGGATACAAATTGAAAAGGAAGGAGGAAAGCTGTCACTTTGCAGATGACATAGTACTATATATAGAAAACTCTAAAGACACTACCAAAAAACTATTAGAACTAATTAATTCAGTAAAATTGTAGGATACAAGATTAATATACAGAAATCTGTTGCTTTTTTTATACACTAATAATTTCTCTTTCTGATGAAAGAGAAATTAAGGCAAAATCCTCTTTACAATTACATCAAAAAGAATAAAATACCTAGGAATGAATCTAACCAAGAGGTGAAAGCACCTGTACACTGAAAAGTGTAAGACACTGAAGAAAGAAATTGAGGGCAACACAAACAAATGGAAAGATATACTGTGCTCATAGATTGGAAGAGTTAATATTGTTAAAATGTCTGTACTACCCAAGGCAATCTACAGATTCAATGCAATCCGTATCAAAATACCAATGGCATTTTCCACAGAACTAAAACAAATAACCCTAAAATTTTCATGGAACCACAGAATACCTCAAATAGACAAAGCAATCTTCTGAAAGAAGAACAAAGCTGGAGGTATCATGCATCCTGATTTCAAACTATGCTACAAAGCTACAGTAATCAAATCAGTGTGGTATTGGCAAAAAAAAAAAAAAAAAAAAAAAAAAACGATACATAGATCAATGGAACAGAATAGAGAGCCCAGAAATAAAAGTCACACTTATATAGTAAATTAATCCATGACAAAGTGGGTAAGAATATAAAATGGAGAAAAGACAGTCTCTTCAAGAAGTGGTGCTGGGAAAGCTGGGAAGCCACATGTAAGAGAATGAAATTACAACATTTCCTCACACCATATACAAAAATAGACTCAAAATGGATCAAAGGCTTAAATGTAAGACCTGGAACTGTAAAACTTCTTGAAGAAAACATAGGCAGTACATTCTTTGACATTGGTCTTAGCAATATTTTTTGAATATGTATCCTCAGTCAAGGGCAACAAAAGCAAAAATAAACAAATGAGACTATATCAAATTAAAAAGCTTTGCACAGTGAAGGAAACTGTCAACAAAATGAAAGGGTAGCATGCCAAGTGGGAGAAGATATTTTCAAACTATATACATCTGATAAGGGTTAACATCCAAAATATACAATGAACTAATACAAGTCAGTGTCAAAAAAACCATACAACCCAGGGCTTCCCTGGTGGAGCAGTGGTTGAGAGTCCGCCTGCCGATGCAGGGGACACGGGTTCATGCCCTGGTCCGGGAAGATCCCACATGCCGTGGGGCAGCTGGGCCTGTGAGCCATGGCCACTGAGCCTGCACGTCCAGAGCCTGTGCTCCACAACGGGAGAGGCCACAACAGTGAGAGGCCCACGTACTGCATAAAAAAACAAAAAAAACACCATATAACCCAGTTTTTAAAATGGGCAGAGGACCTGAATAGACATTTTTCCAAAGAACACATACAAATGACCAAGAAGCATGTGAAGAGATGCTCAATATCATCATACTAATCATCAGGGAAATGCAAGTGAAAACAAGGAGATACCATCTCACATCTGTCAGAATGGCTATTATCAAAAAGATAACGAATAACAAATTTTGGTGAGGTTGGGGAGAAAAAGGAACCTTTCATACACTGTTGGTGGGAATGTAAATTGGTGTAGCCACTATGGAAAACAGTATGAAGACTCCTCAAAAAATTAAAAATTTAACTACTATAGAATCCAGCAATTTCACTTCTGAGTATTTACTTAAAGAAAACAAAACCACTAATTATAAAAGATATATGCACCCCTAAGTGTTCAACAATAAATCAGTGGATAAAGAGGATGTGGGAGGGGTGTGTGTGTGTATGTGTATGTACACAATGGAATATTTCTCAGCCATAAAAAAGAAGGAAATCCTGCAGCTTGTGATGACATGAATGCTTCTAGAGGGTATTGGTTCTGGGACCTAAGTGAACAAATCAGACAGAGAAAGTGAAATACTGTGTAATCTTAGTCACATGTGGAATCTAAAAATTCAAAGTGAAACAAAATGATAAGACTCATAGATACAGAGAAAAAATGGCTTGTTACCAGAGAGGAAGGGTGGGATGGGGCAAAATCGGAGGGAATTAAGGAGTACCAAGTGCTGTTATAAAATGAATAAGTCATGGGGATGTAATATACAGCTTAAGGAGTATCATCAATAATGCAGTAATAACTTCTATTGGGACATATCATTACTAGACTTATTGTAGTGATCATTTCATAATGTATTTAAATGTCAAATCACCATGTTGTACACCTGAAACTTAGCATAACATTATACATCAACTATATTTCCAAATTAATTAATTAATTTAAAAAATTTTAACGAATACAGCTCAGAGAGAAAAAAAATTTTTAAACACATGAAAAAGCAGCTAAGAAGCATGAAAGATATTTTGAGACTCTCCAATAAACTTATTTATTCATTTATTTACTTACTTATTTTATTGAAGTAGAGTTGATTTACAATGTTGTGTCAATCTCTGCTGTACAGCAAAGTGACTCAGTTATACACATAGAGACATTCTTTTTTTAATATTCTTTTCCATTATGGTTTATCACAGGATATTCAATATAGCTCCCAGTGTGGTACAGTAGGACCTTGTTGTTTATCCATCCTGTATATAATAGTTTACATCTGCTAATCCCAAACTCCCAGTCCTTCCCTCCTCCAAGCCCCTCCTCCTTGGCAACCACAAGTCTATTCTCTATCTGTGAGTCTGTTTCTGTTTTGTAGATAGGTTCATTTTTGCCATATTTTAGATTCCACATATAAATGATATTATATGGTATTTGTCTTTCTCTTTCTGACTTACTTCACTTAATATGATAATCTCTAGTTGCATCCAAGTTGCTTCAAATGGCATTATTTCATTCTTTTTTATGTCTGAGTAATATTCCATTGTATATATGTGCCACATCTTCTTCATCCATTCATCTGTCGATGGACATTTAGGTTGCTTCTGTGTTTTGGCTATTGTGAATGGTGCTGCTGTGAACATAGGGGTGCATGTATTTTTTAAAATTTTGGGGGGGGTAAAAGTCATATAATGTACATTTATTTAACTGTACATTTCAGTGGCACTAAGTACATTCATGTTGTCGTGCAACTCTCACCATCATCCATCTCTCGAATTTTTCACCTTCCTAAACTGAAACTCTGTCCCCTTTAACACTAACTTCCCATTCCCCCTTCCCCACCCCCACCCCCAGCCCCTGGCATCTACCGATGTGCTTTCTGACTCTATGAATTTGACTATTCTAGGTACCTCGTATAAGTGGAATCAAATAGTATTTGTCTGCACCTAATGTATATTGGAATGCATTTTTAAGGTTAACTTCATATATGTCTTGCAAACAGATCGTATCTTCCTGTTTTTTCCCCCCTGTGCTATACAGTAGGCACTCACCAGTCATCTGCTTCATATGTAGTAGTGTACAGATGTCAATCCCAATCTCCCAATCCATCCCACCCACCCCCCAACCCCCTTGGTGTCCATACATTTGTTCTCTACGTCTGTGTCTGTATTTCAGCTTTGCAAATAGGTTTTCTGTACCATTTTGCTAAATTCCACATATATGCATTAATATATGATATTTGTTTTTCTCTTTCTGACTTACTTCACTCAGAATGACGGTCTCTAGGTCCAGCCACGTCTCTGCAAATGGCACAATTTTGTTCCTTTTTATGGCTGAATAATATTCCATTGTATATATGTACCACATCTTTTTTATCCATTCCTCTGTGATGGGCATTTAGGTTGCTTCCATTACCTGGCTGTTGTAAATAGTGCTGCAATCAATATTGGGGTGCGTGTATCTTTTGGAACTATGGTTTTCTCCAGGTATATGCCCAGGAATGGGATTGCTGGGTCACATGGTAGTTCTATTTTTAGTTTTTTAAGAACCTCCATACTGTTCTCCATAGTGGCTGTATCAATTTACATTCCCACCAACAGTGCAAGAGGGTTCCCTTTTCTCTACACCCTCTCCAGCATTTATTGTTTGTAGATTTTTGATGATGGCCATTCTGAACCATATGAGATGGTACCTCATTGTAGTTGTGATTTGCATTTGTCTAATAATTAGTGATGTTGAGCAGCTTTTCATGTGCCTCTTGGCCATCTGTATGTCTTCTTTGGAGAAAAGTCTGTTTAGGTCTTCTGCCCATTTTTGGATTGGTTGTTTTTTTTTAATATTGAGCTGCATGAGCTCTTTGTATATTTTGGAAATTAATCCCTTGTCAGTTGCTTCATTCACAAATATTTTCTCCCATTCTGAGGGTTGTCTTTTCGTCTTGTTTATGGTTTCCTTTGCTGTGCAAACGCTTTTAAGTTTCATTAGGTCCCATTTGTTTATTTTTGTTTTTATTTTCATTACCCTAGGAGGTGGGTCAAAAAAGATCTTGCTGTGATTTGTCAGAGTGTTCTTTCTATGTTTTCCTCTAAGAGTTTTATAGTGTCTGGCCTTACATTTAGGTCTTTAATCCATTTTCAGTTTATTTCTGTGTGTGCTGTTAGGGAGTGTTCTAATTTCATTCTTTAACATGCAGGTGTCCAGTTTTTCCAGCCCAACTTATTGAAGAGACTGTCTTTTCTCCATTTTATTCTTGCCTCCTTTGTCAGAGACTAGGTGCGTGGGTTTATCTTTGGGCTTTCTATGCTATTGCATTGATCTTTATTTCTGTTTTTGTGCCAGTACCATACTGTCTAGATTACTGTAGCTTTGTAGTATAGTGTGAAGTCAGGGAGCCTGATTCCTCCAGCTCCATTATTCTTTCTCAAGATTGCTTTGGCTATTCAGGGTCTTTGTGTTTCCATACAAATTGTAAACTTTTTGTTGTAGTTCTATGAAAAATTCCATCATAATTTGATAGGGATTGCATTGAATCTGTAGATTGCCTTGGGTAGTATATTCATTTTCACAATATTGATACTCCCAATCCAAGAACATGGTATATCTCTCCCTCTGTTTGTGTCCTCTTTGATTTCTTTCATCAGTATCTTATAGTTTTCTGAATACAGGTCTTTTGCCTCCTTAGGTAGGTTTATTCCTAGGTATTTTATTCTTTTTGTTGCAGTGGTAAATGGGATTGTTTCCTTAATTTCTCTTTCATGTCTTTTGTTGCTAGTGTATAGGAATGCAAGAGATTTCTGTGCATTAATTTTATATCCTGCAACTTTACCATATTCATTGATTAGCACCCGTAGTTTTCTGGTAGCATCTTTAGGATTTTCTATGTATATTATCATGTCATCTGCAAACAGTGGCAGTTTTACTTCTTCTTTTCCAGTTTGGATTCCTTTATTTCTTTTTCTCCTCTGATTGCCATGGCTAGGACTTTCAAAACTATATTGAATAACAGTGGTGAAAGTGGACATCCTTGTCTTTTTCCTAATCGTACAGGAAAAGCTTTCAGTTTTTCGCTGTTGAGAATGATATTTGCTGTAGGTTTGTCATATATGGCCTTTTTTATGTTGAGGTAGTTTCCCTCTATGCCCACTTTCTGGAGAGTTGTTATCATAAAGGGGTGTTAGATTTTGTCAAAAGCTTTCTGCATCTATTGAGATGATCCTATGTTTTTTATTCTTCAGTTTGTTAATATGGTGTATCATACTGGTTGATTTGCATTGAATAATTGAAAAATATATTTTTTCAATATATTTCAAATATATTGAAAAAGCCTTGCATCCCTGGGATAAATCCCACTTGATCATGGTGTGTAGTCCTTTCAATGTGTTGTTGGATTCCATTTGCTAGTATTTTGCTAAGGATTTTTGCGTCTATGTTCATCAGTGATATTGGTCTGTAATTTTCTTTTTTTGTGATATCTTTGTCTGGTTTTGGTATCAAGATGATTGTGGCCTCGTAGAATAGCTTGGGAGTGTCCCTTCCTCTGCAATTTTTTTGGAAGAGTTTGAGAACGTTGGGTGTTAGCTCTTTCCTAAATGTTTGATAGAATTCACCTCTGAAGCCAGGTGGTCCTGGACTTCTGTTTGTTGGAAGATTTTTAATCACAGTAATTTCATTACGTGTGTTTGGTATGTTTGTACTTTCTGTTTCTTCCTGGTTCAGTCTTGAAGGTTGTACCTTTCTAAGAATTTGTCCATTTCTTCCAGGTTGTCCATTTTATTGGCATATAGTTGCTTGTAGTAGTCTTTCATGATCCTTTGTATTTCTGTGGTGTCAGTTGTTACTTTTCCTTTTTCATTTCTAATTCTGTTGATTTGAGTCTTTTCCCTTTTTTTCCTTGATGAGTCTGGCTAATGGTTTATCAATTTTGTTTATTGTCTCAAAGAACCAGCTTTTAGTTTCCTTGATCTTTGCTATCATTTCCTTCATTTCTTTTTCATTTATTTCTGATCTGATCTTTATGATTTCTTTCCTTCTGCTAACTTTGGGGTTTTTTTTTTTCTTCTTTCTCTAGTTGCTTTAGGTGTAAGGTTAGGTTGTTTATTTGAGATTTTTCTTGTTTCTTGAGGTAGGATTGTATTGCTATAAAAGTCCCTCTTAGAACTGCTTTTGCTGCATCCCATAGGTTTTGGGTTGTCATGTTTTCATTGTCATTTGTTTCTATGTATTTTTTTTATTTCCTCTTTGATTTCTTCAGTGATCTCTTGGTTATTTAGTAGCATATTGTTTAGCCTCTATGTGTTTGTATTTTTAACAGGTTTTTTTTCCTGTAATTGATTTGTAATCTCATAGCGTTGTGGTTGGGAAAGATGCTTGATATGATTTCAGTTTTCTTAAATTTACCAAGGCTTGATTTGTGACCCAAGATGTGATCTATCCTGGAGAATGTTTCATGCACACTTGAGAAGAAAGTATCTTCTGCTGCTCTCAGATGGAATGTCCTGTAAATGTCAATTTGCTCGCAGATGGAATGTCCTATAAAAATCAATTAAGTCCATATTGTCTAATGTGTCATTTAAAGGTTGTATTTCCTTATTAACTTTCTGTCTGGATTATATGTCCATTGGTGTAAGTGAGGTGTTAAAGTCCCCTACTGTTATTGTGTTACTGTCGATTTCTCCTTTTATGGCTGTCAGCATTTACCTTATGTATTGAGGTGCTCCTACATTGGGTGCCTATATATTTATAATTGTTACATCTTTTTCTTGGATTGATCCCTTGATCATTATGTAGTGTCCTTCCTCAGCTCTTGTAATATTCTTTATTTTAAAGTCTATTTTTTCTGATGTGAGTATTGCTACTCCAGGTTTGTTTTGATTTTCATTTGCATGGAATATCTTTTTCCATCCCCTCACTTTCAGTCTGTATGTGTGCCTAGGTTTGAAGTGGGTCTCTGGTAGACAGCATATATACAGGTCTTGTTTTTGTATCCATTCAGCCAGTCTGTCTTTTGGTTGGAGCATTTAATCCATTTACATTTAAGGTAATTATCAATGCATATGTTTCTATTACCGTTTTCTTAACAGAGCCTTTGGGTGGGTGTTGCTTGGGTCTACAAGGACCCGTGCAGCCAGAGGAGGCCTTGGTGGGGGCAGGGCTCAGGACCGGGACCCATGCGGCCCCACAGAGGCTTTGGCGGCAGCAGGTCCCATGCCTGGGACCTTCGTGGTCAGAGGCAGCCGTGGCAGGGGCAGGGCTCAGGCCAGGGACCCTAGCAGGCTTGCCAGGGCTTGAGGGGTGGGCAAGCCTGCTCAGGTGTATGCCTCCACCACTGCCCAAGGAGGGTGGGCAGCAAGGGGCACCACAACGGTGGCCCTGCTCTCTGCACACCACTCAACACAGGTGCCCTGCTTCCCTGGTGGCCCGGGCCCGCCCCCAACCTTCCCGCCGTGGAACCCTTCCCTCTGCTACTCCAGGCCGTCTCCTCACCGCCAACAGCTGTTCCCTCCTGGGGTCCACCCTCCAAAACCTACTGTCTGGCACCCAGTTCCCCTCCCTACCAGGAGGCACACAACCCAGGCCATAGTGCTCAGGTCCGCAGCCTGGACTACGTGCACAGGCCCCACTTTTCCCCAGTCCCCACAGACCAATCGCCACACTCCTCTCCATCCCCCTGAGCCCCCGAAGGTCCCCCCATCCTCTCTGATCCC
>NW_020172144.1:307927-349975 GCF_003031525.2 Neophocaena asiaeorientalis asiaeorientalis
CCCACAGACCAATCGCCCCCCCCCTCTCCATCCCCCTGAGCCCCCGAAGGTCCCCCCATCCCTGCTGATCCCCCGCCATGAGTGGATGCCCCCGAGTGTGGGAACAGCTCCTCTCCCTCAGCCCCCACCCCCAGGGTTGCTGGTCCATCCCGCCTCCACCCTCTTCCCCTCCTCCTTCCCTACCATACCCCTCCTGTCCCCCCAGGTTGCACGGGGGCCCCCTCCTGTCCCCCCAGTTGTCTGAGGTCCCCCAGCAGCACCCAGCAGGCGCTCCTCGAGAACTGATCCAATGCCTCCCTGCTGTACCCTGTGAGGGGATGCAAACTCCACGTCCTCTACTCCACCATCTTAACTCTGAGCCCGCATGTATCTTGTGGAATTACAGTTCTGTGCAGGTATATGCCCAGCAGTGGGATTGTTGAATCATATGGTAATTATTTTTTTAGTTTTTTGAGGAACTTCCCGACTGTTTTCCATAGTGGCTGCACCACCTTACATTCCCACCAACAGTGTAGGAGAATTCCCTTTTCTCCATACCCTCTCCAGCAGTGGGAGGTAGTACCTCATTGTAGGTTTGATTTGCATTTCTCTAATAATTAGTGATGTTGAGTATCTTTTCAAGTGCCTACTGGCCATCTGTATGTCTTATTTGGAGAAATGTCTCTTAAGGTCTTCCGCCAATTTTTCGAATGGGTTGTTTGTTTTTGTTGTTGTTGAGTTGTATGAGCTGACTGTATATTTTGGAGACTCTCCAATAGACTTCTAATATGAGGTTCTAAACAAAGAGCCAGCAAATTTTTATTTTGCCCGAAGTTTTAAAAGACACGAGTCCTCAAATTTAAAGCATACTTCCCAGTACTGAGTAGGATCAATAAAAGAAATCCAAACTTGGACATATTGTAGTGAAACTTGAAAAACATCAAGGATAAAGGATCTTAAAGCCTGATATCAGTTAGGTTGACAGCCATTTCTCAGCAACGGCCATTGATGCCAGAACACATGGAAGAATATCTTCAACGTGCTAAAGAAAATAATTGTTGAGAAAAAATTCTCTGTAGGTAAACTATCTTTCAAGAGCAAGAATGAAATAAAGATATTTTAGGAAGTACAAAGAACCTCACTAAAAGAATCGTTAAATGATGTATATTACAAGAAGAAAAGTAATCCCAGAGGGAAGTTGTAGGATGCATGGAACAATAGTGAGTATAGAAATTATTGAAATGTCAGGAAATATAATTAATAATGACCACCAAAGTAACTGTTTTCCCCATGTTTCTCTCAAAAGGTGAAAGCAAAATTCTAGATAACAATGACAAGAAGGTTATAAATCCACATGTATCACCGTAAATATAAATGGATTGTAATTAAATTTAAATATTAAAATATAGAGATTATCAGATAGGTTTAAAAATAAAAACAAAGTTACATGCTGCTTAAGGAGAAAGCAATACCAAATGGCTAAAAGTAGTAAGATGGAAAGAGAGATACCATGACAACACTAACCCGAAGAAAGCAGGGTAACTATCATCAGGCAATGCAGGTTTAATGCAAAAAGAAAAAAAAAAAGCATTAGTAAGGATAAAATTCTGTGTAGTTATAAGAGGTAGGAGTGAGCCAGGGCAAGCAGTGCTGAGGGCTCGAGAGGTGTGTCTCATGGAGGAAAGAGGGCTGGTAAGCTAGTGCATGCTGCAGAGGTGTGGACCTCTGGGTGGCATTCACTCAGTGTGACAGCACGGGGGTTTGAGAGGGCTTGGAGGAAGCCGAAGCCTCGCCAGTAGGAAGGAAATTGCTACCACCTTTGTCATTCCCACCTGAGTCTGGTCTGGAAATCATGGCCAAATTAGTGCTGCACCGTGTCTGTCACCCCCGGAAGATGCACAGTGAGACTCTAGGTGGAAGACGGTTACTGACAAGAAATGCAGCAAAGGGCATGAGGTGACTGTTCTGAAACTCAAGCCTTTATCAGAGGCTGTTACTTTTAACGCAGTATTTGTAACGTAAGGAAGCAGATTTTGTCATCATTATGGCCCTGGATGACAGTAGCCGCTGGGCAGCTGCTGAGATTAACGAGCTGAGCCTGCTTGGAGTCCTGCGAAGACTTCATTGTCTTTGAACTTTGATTTCCGGCTCTTACCCAGCCCACCTCCACTCTAACCCTACCCTGCAGACTGCTCCTGCACTCTTAACTGTTTATTAGGGCCACTGTTGGTAAAGAAGCTGTATGTTAACTATAGACAATTTTCAGCTATCTCTGAAGTCGTGGCCTGCAGATCGTGTTGACGTGCTCACTGGACTTCCCATGAGCTTGGTACCCCCGAAAGGAAAAGCAAATGGAATGTCAAAATTCCATGCTTATTGAGAAGCGAAGAGGTTTAGAAACTCATTCTTGACTTGTTCCCAAAGTGATCAGGGTCTTGCCCATTGGCTGTCATCAACAAATCAATTTTTGGAGTCTACTGTGGCATGCTAATTTACCAGATCTGAGCACAAAGAGAGAGGCCTGTCTGCTAATAGCTTATAGCACCACAAAACGATTACCAGCTAGAGACAGACCAGTTTTGCACGGTACTAGTTATGTGATTTAGGACAATTATTTAACCTCTATGAGCTGCAGTTTTCTTATATGTAAAATGGAAA
Source organism: Neophocaena asiaeorientalis asiaeorientalis (assembly GCF_003031525.2). Classification (NCBI taxonomy): domain Eukaryota; kingdom Metazoa; phylum Chordata; class Mammalia; order Artiodactyla; family Phocoenidae; genus Neophocaena; species Neophocaena asiaeorientalis. Next base: position 310,565 of record NW_020172144.1, read on the forward strand.
TAATAATGTTAACCACACATTATTGTAAGGATTAACTGAGGTAACGCTTTTCTAGAAAAGTACCCAGCACCTAGAACAGTGCTTGGCTAATCGTTGGTACTCAATAAATATTCCAGGAAGGAAGGAAGCGGTGGGGCAAGGAATCGAGGGGAGGGAGGGATGTAAAGCCTCTAGGCACATAGCACTCTTTTATCCATATTTTGAGAAAAAGCCAAGAACGGTTACATAAACAGAATTCCTTAGAGCAGTCTTCTGGGGAAGAAATTTCATATGCCACTAACACACACACACACACACATATACGTGTTTAAGATTAGAATGTTTTTAAAAATCTAATCAGCTGTCATTGGGCCTGACAATGAGAACTAATCAGAAAGAATGAGAGGAGAGCTGGTGATGGGGGGAGGCAGCGGCTCGGAGAAAAAGGAGTCAGGCAGTAATTCTGGAGAAAGAAACAAGGGGACGGGAGGAGGCTGCCTGTCCGGCGGAAGCCGCTCAGTGTCACTTCTTCAGTGGCTTCCAAACACATGTGACCCTCTGGCTATCAGAAGCAACCTGGCTGGAGGCTAAAAAAGACCAGCATGCTCAGAGGAGCGGGGACACATTCTCTCCGTTTCCCTCCCTCCCCCCGCCTTTCTGTCTCTCTCTGTCTCTGTCTCTCTCTCCATTTCTTTCCTAAGACACAGATAAACTCACTAACTATAGAAAATGATAATCCATCTGGCTGAGCCCTGCTCCACAGCCCTACTCAAGGAAAACATAGACAGTAAGCACATAAACGTTGGTTACCAACAGAGACACGTGTCACGGTGCCCCGAGCTGGGACTGCAGCTGGTTCTGTATGCCGTCTTGCAGTGTCACGGAGTTAGCAGGATAAACTGATCCATTGCATTAACAAGTGTTGCAAGTAGTACTTTGGTGCCCAAGAGGGATCTGGAAAGGTTCTTGCTGTGCTCACCAGACCTCTTTGCCTAGGTGAAATAACACATTGTCTTTTGCCCAGCTGATTTCATTTCCTGCAAAATGCCCAGAACAGTTCCATAAGGACGTCCCTTGTGGATAAGCAAAAAAAAAAGGCCAGTTTGAGGAAATGACTGAGTTCTTAGATGCTAGGGACATCACTTTTTAATGGCACAGCTCACTGAAGACATAGAGGCTGGCTGAATAGCTCACTGCAGCTGCCTCCTTTCTTGCCATGTCCCGTGCATCTTTTCTTAATGACAAAGACCAAATTCATGCCCCTAATTACAGAATGGATTCTTTTGTGTCAGCTGTGTTTATATTCCCTGGGCTTTTGAGGTAGGTGTAGTACTTTTTCAACTGAAAAATAAAATTTACTCAGGAATATACAGTGAATTAGGCAAAAACTTCATTATTCCATAGTGGAAAACAATGGGGCCAGATGGTTAAGATGGAACAGAGAGCCATCCAGAGTCTTGGATTCAAATTCAGCCCTCTTGCTAAGTTTCAAATTTTGGTTGATTCATAAAGATGCTCAAATGTCTTTCTTCAGGTTAATCATGTCAATGCAAATGATTCAAGCAGCGGTGCCGGAGGATCACGGAGCACACTCACCTCCCACTGTGGCTTGTCTGTGGCAATTCCTGCTTCAAACATTTAGCTGCTGCTCTGTCTTTAATTATGTGCTTGTGCCTCTCTCTCCCTTTTTTTGAAGACTTCACATTTATTGGGTGCCGGCCTGGTTTGAAGCTAGGTGTGAGAGGTACAGTCGCCCTTGAGCCCCAGGCCCTGCCCTCTAAGAGCTTTGTGACCCTGACTCTGGCGAGGCTCCCTTGCTTGGAACCGACACATGAGTAGTTGGATGAGGGCGGGCTCTGCCTTATGTTGCCTCACTCACCACCAGCGTTGACTGAGCTGATCTGGCTGGCAGAGTAGTGCACCCTTTCTTCCTCACTGCAAATCAATATTATCTATATTACCTTCATTCTGTACTCAGAACACTCTGGACTTTTTATCAGTTCCTGGAACATGTAGTGTTGTTTTGTGCCCAAAGACCTCACCTACTGTTCCTTCTGCCCAGAATATATCATCCACCAACTAAAATGTTTCCTCTTCTCAGAAATTTTTCCTGACCCTCCAGTTTACATTAGATCCCCTGCTGTAGACCCCTATAGAAGCCTACCTCGTACTCACTAGACCTGTCAATACTTCTCAGTGTCTGGCCCATCCACAGCAATGAGGACAGGAGCCACTGTCTGCCTTATTTCCCACTTTATCTGTATAATGCCTGGCATATAATGGGTGCTCAGTAAATGGTGAATGAATGAATGAACTAACGAACAAATAGATAAGTGGGTTCTCCTGGTGTGTCTCCCCCAGGGTATATGCCACATCAATGATGGGGACTTTACTTGAAGAATATATGAGGAGCTTTGCTTTCCAGCTAGAAAGTTCAAACCCCTGAGCAGGGAAATCCATTAGCCAATTGAGAGTCCTTGTGCCAGCAACATTCTGAGAGAGGCTGAGAGAAGCCAGCTAATAGTGTTGAGTGGAATTGGAAAATGGTGGAAACAGGTACAATGGAAAGCTTATGAAATCCTCTCTACATTAGACCTCACTTGTCTGGCACCAGTATTTAGTTTGAAGGAAATTTCCAAAACACAGACCACACAATTCTACTCAAATATAAATAAAAATAATATTCTATAGCCGATAAAAGATTTGGGCTTTCGATAAAAGATTGGGGGTCATTCCCTGTTACCCTAGTCACTTATTCTCTGTCCATTGAATTAAATAACTGAATGTTGACTACAGATTTTCCATTGGTCTAAGATTTTTTGTTCATCGGAATCCTTGCTTGCCCATAGGTTGCAAAGTTGCAAACTACTAGTAATACCAGGTCTATGCTAAACTGCACTGGGTTCCTGCCATTCCAGCCCTGCGCTTGGTTGAGAAGGCCCTCATCCCCTCTGTGCAACAACTTTCCATTTATAGGTGAGTGGTGATGGGGGCATTTGCTTCATTAGGGAGCTGCCTACAAAAATATCTCTAAAAGGAGTTATATCCTTCAGTTCCCAAAGGATGGCACCTTATCATGCTACGTGACCTAGAGCAGGTCAGTGGACTTAGAGTAACTTTTCTAGGCTGTTACAGCATCTTTAAATTGAAGGAGTTGAAGTAGGTGATCTCTGATTCCTTCTAGCTCTAAACAGTCTATGATTCATTTTAATAATTGTAAGCAAAGCACCTCCCACCCCTTTACTCTCTCAGGCATGTACCAAGAATATCATCTGGCATCCTAATCCTATGAAAGATTGGTAGAAGGGGAGGAGTGCAGATGACAGGGCTCACGGTATTAAGTTCTCAGATACTGACAACTAGAAACTAGTTGTTGGCATTCACTGTGGTGGAGTCTGGTCAGGTGGTTTTAAGCCCTTCCTGGCATCTTGCATTTACCCCACAGGACTAGGCAATCAACTGGACATTTCAGCAGCAAGGCTGAGGGTGTGACCAGCACATTGCTTACCTTGACTGTACCACATGCTTGGTTGTCAGCTACCACGCTTGTGAACCTCAACTCACCATGGTTTTTTAAAATCCTGGGAGGTCCTTGTGCCCAAAAATACTCATCCATTTCACTGATGAAAATTCACTTGGTTACATTGTTTTGAATTTTACCCATTTGAAATTCTTTCGAGTTAATGAAAATTTCTCCTTCAAAATGCAAATGCCTCTCTGAAATTATCCATCATTAACAACTATAATTTAATCTAATAAGATGGCTTTCTTTTAACACCTTGATGAGATCAGACTTTTCTAAAGGAAGCTGACAAGTTTTGATTGGGTGAAGAGGGATCCTTTTTGGGGGAGTGGGGTGCACTGGGGAAGGCAGTGTGTGTGAGGCACCACTGAGAAGACCACTGGTGAGTCCTCCAGCCTGGGTAAAAACGAAAAGTTTCTAGGAAGTAGGAGAGATGAAAAGAGTGAAGACAAATGTGCTTACTGCAAAACTTTAATGTCAGTTCTAGACCTGGTCCAGCACCAGGACTGGGCTTGATGAATTGCTTATGGAAGAGCTTGCTCCCCACAGGAACTTACGAGTCTAAAATGATGGTAGCTGCCTGTAAACAAAGGCCACATAGGCTTTTAGAGAGAGTTCTTTTCCCTAGCAACATAAAGAGCCCCTTAAAGCAAGAATAGCTGTAATTTGAAGAAGTGTAAAAAATCTACTTCCAACTGTAAAAATACTGAAAAATCTAGGGCATAGCAAGGTGCCCGTTCTGCCCTGTGATATGATGTGTGATCTTGAAAAATAATGAGAATGGAATAAGGCATTGTAAAGATATTGCTTTAATGAACGCAGTTCTGTTCGCTAGCCTTTCTTCCTGCTAGCAAATTATATCATTCCATCAACTTGGTAGAACATCAGTAATGTCTTTGGAGAAGAGCTTGTAAGAGCTGAGATGCTCTATGGCAGGATTTGTGACGACAATGTAATTTGGCATTTCTCAATTCTCTTTGATTTTGCACAGAGAAAACGGAAGACTGTGATAAATATTTTCCACAAATGGCATCTTAAATGGAAACACAGCTAGTAGCAACAGTATTCTGCTGTTTATTTAGATGCTGGATTCCCGGTTCTCTAGGTGAAACAACCATGTTGGCAGATTCATTGGTTTCACATTTTTTCAACACTTTTTTTTTTCAGTTAAGTGATGAATTTGGTTTCACCCGCAGGCTTCTGCTGGCGAGAGGTGATGTCAGGCTGCTGGCATGTTTGTACTCAGTGGAATCAGAGTTGTGTGTTAGGGGCTGTTGAAATTGATTGGAGATGTTTTAGGTGCACTATGAGAAGTTAACAAAGTGCACAGAGCTAATCTAAGGCAAAACTTAGATTGGGGAGGTTTGGCGAGGCAGTGAGGTAGACTGGAAGGAGAACAGATTCAAGAAGCAAAGTGCTGGGTTCTGAACTCAGCTTCTCCATTTACTGGATAGCTTAGTGGTCAGTCAGTGATGCGGGCAGAGGTGTTGCTCAAAGGTCTTGAACCTATAAGGCTTCCTTCCACCTGCTGCTGTGTGTGGGAAGGTGTATGCATTCAAAGCTGTAGCCAGGTCTCAAGTCTCCCCTGGCTTTTACTTTTCGCCAGGCTTTCTCATGTCTCCCTATGTACATCAACTTTCCCAGGTACCCAGGTGATATGGAGAGCTTGTCTCAGTCCTCCTGTGGCTCATTCAGGTCCGGGTGGTGGATGCAAACAGCCCCAGGCAAGCAGGCTATAGACTTCTGCTTTTCTTCCTCTAAGCTCTACCAGTTTCTTGGAGAATAAAAGCTTCTCAATTTGTTGTTTAACTTTGGTCAATTTCTCATGCCCTGAAGTGGTTGCCTTTGGCAATTTTGTCCAGCTTCATACTTGTTTTTGCAGAGGAGATTCTCAGATCACATCATCATTACCAAAGTTTACTTGCATAGGTTATTTTAGAATAAATTTAGCTGAAACAAACAAAGTCATTAGAACAGTGCCTGGTATGTAGCAAGGACTCTAACAGTATTTGGTATAATTATCATTATTCTTCTTATTGACAGAGACAACTATATAGTCACATATCTAATACATATTCATAGTTAACCATTGTATTTTTTTATAAACTAAATGTATTTTCATATATATACAGGATCTTTTATTTAATTTTATTTATTTTTATACAGCAGGTTCTTATTAGTTATCTATTTTATACATATTAGTGTATATATGTCAATCCCAATCTCCCAACTCATCCCACCACCACCACCCCTCCGCACTTTCCCCCTTTCATGTCCATCTGTTGGTTCTCTACATCTGTGTCTCTATTTCTGCCTTGCAAACCGGTTCATCTGCAGCATTTATCTAGATTCCACATATATGCATTAATATACAATATTTGTTTATCTATTTCTGGCTTACTTCAATCTTTATGACAGTCTCTAGGTCTATCCACGTCTCTACAAATGACCCAATTTCGTTCCTTTTTATGGCTGAGTAATATTCCATTGTATATATGTACCACAACTTCTTTATCCATTACTCTGTCGATTGGCATTAAGGTTGCTTCCATGACCTGGCTATTGGAAACAGTGCTGCAATGAACACTGGGGTACGTGTGTCTTTTTGAAATACATTTTTCTCTGGGTGTATGCCCGGTAGTGGGATTGCTGAGTCATTGTAATTCTATTTTTAGTTTTTTAAGGAAGCTCCATACTCTTCTCCATAGTGACTGCATCAATTTACATTCCCACCAATAGTGCAAGAGGGTTCTCTTTTCTCCACACCCTCTCTAGCGTTTGTTGTTTGTAGATTTTCTGATGATGTCCATTCTGACTAGTGTGAGGTGATACCTCATTGTAGTTTTGATTTGCATTTGTCTAATAATTAGTGATGATGAGCAGCTTTTCATGTGCCTCTTGGCCATCTGTATGTCTTCTTTGGAGAAATGTCTATTTAGGTCTTCTGCCCATTTTTGGATTGGGTTGCTTGTTTTGTTAATATTGAGCTGCATGAGCTGTTTATATATTTTGGAGATTAATCCTTTGTCTGTTGATTTGTTTGCAAATATTTTCTCCCATTCTGAGGAGTGTCTTTTCATCTTGTTTATAGTTTCCTTTGCTGTGCGAAAGCTTTTATGTTTCATTAGGTCCCATTTGTTTATTTTTGTTTTTATTTCCATTAGGAGATGGGTCAAAGAAGATCTTGCTGTGATTTATGTCAAAGAGTGTTCTTCCTATGTTATCCTCTAAGAGTTTTATAGTGTCCAGTCTTACATTTAGGTCTTTAATCCATTTTGACTTTATTTTTGTGTATGGTGTTAGGAAGTGTTCTAATTTCATTCTTTTACATGTAGCTGTCCAGTTTTCTCAGCACCACTTATTGAAGAGACAATCTTTTTCTCCATTGTATTTCCTTGCCTCCTTTGTCATAGATTAGTTGACCATAGGTGCGTGGATTTCTCTCTGGGCTTTCTGTCTTGTTCCATTGATCTATATTTCTCTTTATGTGCCAGTACCATATTGTCTTGATTACTGTAGTACGTCATGGAGTCTGGGAGTCTGATTCTTCCAGCTCCATTTTTTTCCCTCAGGATTGCTTTGGCTATTTGGGGTCTTTTGTGTCTCCATACAAATTTTAAGATTTTTTGTTCTAGTTCTGTAAAAACTGCCACTGGGAAATCTGAAATATGTGACAACATGTATGAACTTTGAGAACATTATTCTAAGTGAAGTAAGCCGGTCACAGAAAAACAAATACTGCACAGTTCTACTCATATGAATATCTAAAATACTCAAATTCATAGAATCAAAAAGTGGAATAGTGGTTGCTAGGGACTGGTGGGGTGGGGAAAACAGTGAGTTATTAATCAATGGGCAAAAAGTTTCAGTCAAGCAAGAGAAATAAGCGCTAGAGATGTGACTATACAACACTGTACTTATAGTCAACAAAAATGGACACTTCAAAATTTGTCAAGAGGGTAGATCTCATGTCAAATGTTGTAACCACACACACACACACAAAGTAAAATAGAGGATATGTATACTCTGCAACCCAGAAATCCCACTTCTAACTATATTCCCTAGTGAATCCTCCACATGTATGAAGAGTCATGTGCAAGAATGTTCACTGCAGCATGGTTTGTAGTAGGAGAAACCTATAAACAACCTGAATGATCCTAAGGGAGAGAATGTCTGTGGAATGCTATATGGCAATTCAAATGAATAAACTAGAGCATTTGTATTTAAAAAAGAAAACTGCCACTGGTAATTTGATAGGGATTGCATTGAATCTGTAGATTGTTTTGGGTAGTATAGTCAATTTGCACAATATTGATTCTTCCAATTCAAGAACATGGTATATCTCTCCATCTGTTTGTGTCCTCTTTGATTTCTTTCATCAGAGTCTTGTAATTTTCTGAGTACAGGTCCTCCTTAGGCAGGTTTATTTCTAGGTATTTTATTCTTTTTGTTGCAATGGTGAATGTGATTGTTTCCTTAATTTCTCTTTCTGATCTTTTGTTGCTAGTGTATCGGAATGCAAGAGATTTCTGTGCACTAATTTTGTATCCTGCAACTTTACCCAATTCACTGATTAGCTCTGGTAGTTTTAGGATTCTCTATGTATAGTATCATGTCATCTGCAAACAGTGACAGTTTTACTTCTTCTTTTCCAATTTGTATTCCTTTAATTTCTTTTTCTTCTCTGATTGCTGTGGCTAGGACTTCCAAAACTATGTTGAATAATAGTGGTGAGAGTGGACATCCTTGTCTTCTTCCTGATCTTAGAGGAAATGCCTTCAGTTTTTCACGGTTGAGAATGATGCTGGCTGTGGGTTTGTCATAGATGGCCTTTATTATGTTGAGGTAGGTTCCCTCTATGTCCACCTCCTGGAGAGTTTTCATCATAAATGGGTGTTGAATTTTGTCAAAAGCTCTTTCTTCATCTGTTGAGATGATCATATGGTTTTTCTCCTTCAATTTGTTAATATGGTGTATCACATTGATTGATTGGCATATGTTGAAGAATCCTTGCATCCCTGGGATAAATTCCACTTGATCATGTGTATGATCTTTTTAATGTGTTGTTGGATTCTGTTTGCTAGTATTTTGTTGAGGATTTTTGCATCTATATTCATCAGTGATATTGATCTGTAATTTTTTTTCTTGTAGTATCTTTGTCTGGTTTTGGTATTGGGGTGATGGTGGCCTCATAGAATCAGTTTGGGAGTGTTCCTTCTTCTGGAATTTTTTGGAAGAGTTTGAGAAGGATGGGTGTTAGCTCTTCTCTAAATATTTGATAGAACTCACCTGTGAAGTGAGTTCACCAGAACTTCTGGTCCTGGACTTTTGTTTGTTGGAAGACTTTTAATCACAGTTTCAATTTCATTACTTGTGATTGGTCTGTTCATATTTTCTGTTTCTTCCTGGTTCAGTCTTGGAAGGTTATACCTTTCTAAGAATTTGTCCATTTCTTCCAGGTTGTCCATTTTATTGGCATAGAGTTGCTTGTAGTAGTCTCTTAGGATGCTTTGTATTTCTGCGGTGTCTGTTGTAGCTTCTCCTTTTTCATTTCTAATTTTATTGATTTGAGTCCTCTCCCTCTTTTTCTGGATGAGTCTGGCTAAAGGTTTCTCAATTTTGTTTATTTCTCAAAGAACCAGGTTTTAGTTCCATTGACCTTTGCTATTCTTTTCTTTGTTTCTATTTCATTTATTTCTGCTCTGATCTTTATGATTTCTTTACTTTTACTAACTTTCGGTTTTGTTTGTTCTTCTTTTTGTAGCTCCTTTAGATGTAAGGTTAGATTGCTTATTTGAGATTTTTCTTGTTTCTTGAGGTAGGATTGTATTGCTATAAACTTCCCTCTTAGAACTGGTTTTGCTGTATCCCATAGGTTTTGGATCGTCATGTTTTCATTGTCATTTGTCCCTAGGTATTTTTTGATTTCCTCTTTGATTTCTTCAGTGATCTCTTGGTTATTTACTAACGTATTGTTTAGCCTCAATGTGTTTGTGTTTTTTACGTTTTTTTCCCAGTGGTTGATTTCTAATCTCATAGCATTGTGGTCAGAAAAGATGCTTGATATGATTTCAGTTTTCTTAAACTTACTGAGGCTTGATTTGTGACCCAAGATATGATCTGTCCTGGAGAATGGTCCACGTGTACTTGAGAAGAAACTGTAATCTGCTGTTTTCGGATGGAATGTCCTATAAATATTAATTAAATCTATCTGGTCTATTGTGTCATTTAAAGCTTGTGTTTCCTTATTAACTTTCTGTCTGGATGATCTGTCCATTGGTGTAAATGAGGTGTTAAAGTCCCCCGCTATTATTGTGTTACTGTCGATTTCCTCTTTTATAGCTGTTAGCATTTACCTTATGTATTGGTGCTCCTATGTTGGGTGCATATATATTTATAATTGTTATATCTTCTTCTTGGATTGATCCCTCGATCATTATTTAGTGCCTTTCTTGTCTCTTGTAAAATTCTTTATTTTAAAGTCTATTTTATCTGATATGAGTATTGCTACTTCAACTTTGTTTTGATTTCCATGTGCATGGAATATCTTTTTCCATCCCCTCACTTTCACTCTGTGTGTGTCCCTTGGTCTGAAGTGGGTGTCTTGTAGACAGCATATATATGGGTCTTGTTTTTGTATCCATTCAGCAAGCCTGTGTCTTTTGGTTGGAGCATTTAATCCATTCACATTAAAGGTAATTATCAATATGTATGTTCCTATTACCATTTTCTTAATTGTTATGGGTTTGTTTTTGTAGGTCCTTTTCTTCTCTTGTGTTTCCCACTTAGAGAAGTTCCTTTAGCATTTGTCGTAGAGCTGGTGTGGTGGTACTGAATTCTCTTAGCTTTTGCTTGTCTGTAAAGCTTTTTATTTCTCCGTCGAATCTGAATGAGATCCTTGCTGGGTAGAGTAATCTCGGTTGTAGGTTCTTCCCTTTCATCACTAAATATATCGCGCCACTCCCTTCTGGCTTGTAGAGTTTCTGCTGAGAAATCAGCTGTTAACCTTATGGGAGTTCCCTTGTATGTTGTCATTTTTCCCTTGTTACTTTTAATAATTTTTCTTTGTCTTTAATTTTTGTCAATGTGATTACTATGTGTCTTGGTGTGTTTCTCCTTGGGTTTATCCTGCCTGGGATTCTCTGCACTTCCTGGACTTGGGTGGCTATTTCCTTTCCCATGTTAGGGAAGTTTTCAACTATACTCTCTTCAAATATTTTCTCCGGTCCTTTCTCTCTCTCTTCTCCTTCTGGGACCCCTCTAATGCGAATGTTGGTGCGTTTAATCTTGTCCCAGAGGTCTCTTAGACTGTCTTCTTTTCTTTTCATTCTTTTTTCTTTATTCTGTTCTGCATCCTTGAATTCCACCATTCTGTCTTCCAGGTCACTTATCCGTTCTTCTGCCTCAGTTATTCTCCTACTGATTCCTTCTAGAGTATTTTTCATTTCATTTATTGTATTATTCATCTCTGTTTGTTTGTTCTTTAATTCTTCTAGGTGTTTGTTCTTTAATTCTTCTAGGTCTTTGTTAAACATTTCTTGCATCTTCTCTATCTTTGCCTCCATTCTTTTTCCAAGGTCCTGGATCATCTTCACTCTCATTATTCTGAATTCTTTTTCTGGAAGGTTGCCTATCTCCACTTCATTTATTTGTTTTTTGGGAGTTTTATCTTGTTCCTTCATCTTGTACATAGTCCTCTGCCTTTTCATTTTGTCTATCCTTCTGTGAATGTGGTTTTCATTCCACAGGCTGCTGAATTTTAGTTCTTTTTGCTTCTGCTGTCTGCCATCTGTGTAGAGTGTGTTTTGCATGAGATCCTCTCTCCAGCCTCTTACTTCTAGAAACTCCTATTTAGACCAACTGTCTGCAACCTTTTTCTGTAAAGGGGTAGGTAGTAAATATTTATGCTTTGCAAGTTGTACAGTCACCTACTCAATTCTGCTCTGTTGACCGAAAGCAGCCATAGACAATATGTAAATGAATAGGTGTTGCTGTATGCCAATAAAACTATTTATGAAAACATGCTTCAGGTAGGATTTGGCCTTCAGGCCGTAGTTTGCCAACCCTTGCCACAGACTCACTGTCTCACAATTCTACATCTAAACAGTGCCATATGCTCTGCCCCAAGAGACTATATTTTCCTTTGGAAATCACTGCAAAAGAGAACATCTCTGCTTCTCAGCACACATTCCAGCTCCTCCCAACACCTGTGCTCTGGGAGCCTAAGATCTCTTCAAGTGCTAGGGGCTCTTGAGTGCTTGGCATCTGTATCAGCTAATTTCAGTAAAAGCACCTGTCACTTCTGGAATAAATGTCAACAGCAACACTCTCGGTTTTGTTAGAGACACACTGTATTATAAATACAGACATACAACTTGGTTAAGCTTATTGATGGCAAACTATATTTCATCTTCTATTTAAAACTAGATTGTACAACTTTTTACTGGTGGTTAATTTTTTGTAAATCTAATTTTTTCCTTCCAAACAAAGGAAAAGTATGTACATTTTAAAAACCACAGTGTCGGGCTTCCCTGGTAGCTCAGTGGTTAAGAATCCGCCTGCCAATGCAGTGGATGCAGGTTCAAGCCCTGGTCCGGGAGGATCCCACATGCCACGGAGCGATTAAGCCTGTGCACCACAACTACTGAGCCTGCACTCTAGAACCCACGAGCCACAACTACTGAGCCCGCGTGCAACATCTGTTGAAGCCTGCGTGTCTAGAGCCTGTGCTCTGTAACAAGAGAAGCCACCACAATGAGGAGCCCACAAACCGCAACGAAGAGTAGCCCCCACTCACTGCAACTAGAGAAAGCCCGTGCACAGCAACAAAGACCCAACACAGCCAAAGATAAAAATAAGTAAATAAATTAAAAAAAAATTTAAAAACCACAGTGTTCCCTTCTTGATTTAATGCTCAATCTTTTGAGATCATTAAGTTCATACGTTATAATTAATTTAATTGTTCTTTACACAATGGCTTTATATCTAGAAATTAAAACTGAATGTTAAATCAGTTATTTAAGACTATTTTATTATTAAATATATCCTACCTTCCATAGGGTATATAAATTATAGATGAACTACTTAAAGAAATATAAAGTAAATATGCATGTAACCACTGTAGGTTCTTCCTGGATTTAGAAGGAATTTAGAATTCTTGAATCCTGTTTTCTTCCCTACTGACATATATGATGTGCTTATTGTATTTTTTATTTTTACCATATTTTTAACCCCCTAAAATTGTTTTGTTTGTCAGTGTTTGTAGGTTAACCCATGTAAGCATTCTCTTTACTCTTCAGTCCTTCTTGCACCTTAGACTTCCCGTCTTGGCTCACTTTCCTTCTACCAGAAGTACATAATTAGAAATTCCTTTTGTTAAGATCTGAGGTGACAAATTCACAGTTTTTCTTTGTCCAAAAATGTCGTTATTTCAACTTCATTCCTTTTTATAAATTAAGGCTTAGTTTTTTAGAAAACAGTTTTATGTTCACAGCAAAACTGAATGGAATGTACTGAGATTTCCCGTATATTCCCTACCCCATACATGCATAGCCTTGCTCATCATCGACATTCCCCATCAGAGTGGGACATTTGTTACAACTGACGAACCTATAGTGACACATCACAGTCACCCAAAGTCCATAGTTTACATTAGGGTTCACTCTTGGTGTTGTACATTTTATGGGTCTGGACAAATGTATAATGACATGTATCTATCATTATGGTATCATATAGAGTATTTCACTGCCCTGAAAAATCCTCTGTGCTCTGCCTCTTCATCCCTCCTTCACCTCTAAACTCCTGGGAACCACTGATCTTTTTATTGTCTCCATAGTTTTGCCTTTTCCAGAATGTCATAGAGTTGGAATGTAGCCCTTTCAGATTGGCTTCTTTCACTTAGTATTATACACGTAAGGTTCCTCCATGTCTTTTCATAGCTTGATAGGTCATTTCTTTTTACCACTGGATAATATTCCACTTTCTGGATATACCATAGTTTATTTATCCATTCACCTCCAGAAGGACATTTTTGTTGCTTTCAAGTTTGGGCAGTTGTGAACAAGGTTGCTGTAAATATCCATGTGTAGGTTTTTGTGTGGATGTTAAGTTTTCAACACCTTTGGGTAAATACCAAGGCACACAATTTCTGGGTACTGTGATCTAGTTTGTTTAGCACGTTTAGTTTTGCAAGAAACCGCCAAACTCTTCCAAAGTGGCTGTACCCTTTTGCATTCCCACTAGCAATGAATGAGAACTGTTGTTCCACAGCCTCGCCAACATTTAGTGTTGTCAGTGTTCTGGATTTTGGCTATTCTAATAGATGTATACTGATATGTCATTGTTATTTTAGTTTGCATTTCCCTGATGACATATAATATGGGGCATCTTTTCATATCCTTAATTGCCATCTGTGTATCTTCTTTGGTAAAATGTTCAGGTTTTTGGCCCATTTTTTAAATTGGTTTTTTTCCTATTGTTGCATTTTAAGAGTTCTTTGTATATTTAGGGTAACAACCCTCTATCAGATGTGTCTCTTGCAAATATTTTCTCCCAGTCTGTGGTTTATCTTCCCATTCTCTTGACATTGTCTTTTACAGAGCAGAAGTTTTTTATTTAATGAAGTCCAGCTTCTCAATTATTTCTTTCATGGATCATGTCTTTGTTGTTGTAACTAAAAAGGCACCACCACACCCAAGATCAATTTTGAATTCTTTTTTGTGAAGGGTGTTAAGATCTGTGTCTAGATTCTTTTTTTTTTTTGGCATATGGATGTCCAGTTGTTCTGGAAACATTTGTTAAAAAAAAAAACCTGCCTTTGTTCCATTGTATTGCCTTTGCTTCTTGGTAATGGATGTCCAGTTGTTCCGGAAACATTTGTTAAAAAAAAAACCTGCCTTTGTTCCATTGTATTGCCTTTGCTTCTTGGTCAAAGATCAGTTGACTGTATTTATGTGGGTCTATTCTGTTCCATTGATCCATTTTGTCTTTTCTTTCACAAATACAGTACCACACTGTCTTGATTACTGTAGCTTTACATTAAGTCTTGAAGTTGGGTAGTGTCAGTCCTCCAGTTTTAATCTTCTCCTTCAGTATTGTGCTAGCTATTCTGGGTCTTTTGCCTCTCCATAAAACTTTAGAATCAGTTTGTTGACATCCACAAAATAACTTGCTAGAATTTTGATTGGGATTGCATTGAATCTATAGATCAAGATGGGAAGAACTGACATTTTGACAATTATTGACTCTTCCTATCAGTGAACATGGAATATCTTTCCATTTATTCTGATTTTGTTCATCAGAGTTTTGTAGTTTTCCTTATATAGATCTTCTATATATTTTGCTAGATTTATACCTAAGTATTTCATTTTGTGGGTGCTAGTGTCTCATTCTTTTTGTTAAAGTTTTGTTGAGATGTAATTAATTCACTTACCATACAATTTACCCATTTAAAGTGTACAATTCATTGGTTTTTTATTATGTTCAAAGATATGTGCAACCATCCACACAGTCAATTCTAGAACACTTTCATCACCTCTAAAAGTAACCTTGAACCTTTACCTCTCCATCTTGATTCTTGAAAGATATTTTTGAGGATATAGAATACTAGACTAGGAATAATTTTTCCTAGGCACATTGAAGGTATCATTCTACTGGCTTCTGGCTTTCACTGTCAGCCTTACTGTGACTCTTTTGAATATAATCTTCTCCCATGATTGGAAAGAGGGGAAGCTTCCCTATTAGACCCTTCACCATTGGGTAGACACTGAGCTTGCTCTTCTGCCCCGCAAGCTCCAAAAAGCAGATGAAGCCAGAGGTTTCAGCACCCCAGTATAGCAGTGGTTTCGCAATCCTGCTTACTTCTCAAGGGTACCTCTTCATTTAGATTTTGGCCTGAGAGTTCTTTACTATCTTGCCAGCACGTTATTACTTTTAAAAATATTTTATCTATCATTTTACATTGTTTTCAGTGAGATAATCAATATGGCTATTAAGCTTGCCATATTACCAGAAACAGCATTAAAACAGTTTTCATAAATCTGAACAGGCCCAAATGAATAAATAATTTATGAAAATAAATTTAAAATTTCTACTCAAGGGCTTCTTTTTGGGAAATGATCTCAGAGTGATATGATCATCTGTGTATTCAGATATTTAGGGGATTTAGAGCACCTATCCAGAACTTCAGAGGTGTCTTTTATTGCCCATATAAGTGGACAAATAGACCTTGTACAGGACAAGTGGAACTTTTCTTTTTTTTAAGGTAGAAACTTTTTAAAACTTTACTATTTATTTTTATTTGTCTGTGCCAGGTCTTAGTTGCTGTGTGCAGGATCGTTGTTGCAGCATGCAGGATCTTTTAGTGGCGGCAGGCGGACTTCTTAGTTGCAGCACGCAGACTCTTAGTTGTGGCATGCATGTGGGATCTAGTTCCCTGACCAGGGATCAAACCCAGGCCCCCTGAATTGGGAGCGTGGAGTCTTACCCACTGGACCACCAGGGAAGTCCCCAAGTGGAACTTTTCTAATGAAAATCTCACTGCCATTTTTTTCCCAAGGACTTAATAACTAAATTATAGTTACCGTATAATTCAGTCATACTGGCTGGCCTTTTTGAAATATTTCAAAATAGTATTAAATATTCCACACCCTAAAAAAAAAAATGCTGTAAGATATGAGACAGGCAAAAGCCAGACAAAGGACAGTACTCTCACCATTATGAGTATTAAAAAGGACTATTTGCATACAGTGGAGTACCATCCTGCCTGCCTGGAAGATTCTGACCAGTTCTTTCCACTGTGCTGCATGCAAGGCCAACCGCATGGACTGGCCTATGATGTCTCCCTGCTGTTAGCCAAACTGCCAGTGGGCCACGCAGCACATGAGCAGGTCTGGAAAGAGCATGAGGAAATTTGAGCACAAATCCGCATTAAATGAAACTAAGCACACCTCAGTTGAAAGTTACAAGTATGGGCAATGTCTTCTCTGTTCATTTTTCTAAAAAGAAATCTAAACTCAAACTTTTAGGTTCAAAATTGGACACAACCCTATCTGCATCATAAGTCTTTCCTTAAGGAGGCAGCTCCTGGCTACTCAGCCAGTATCTTCTCAGTTTCTCCAGACCCCACCAGGCTTCTCTTTGTGTTGCTACATATTCAACTTTCACTTAAAAAGAAACAGGCAAACATACAGGTGATCCAGGTGGGTCTTTTGGCTGTTGGAATATAACTATTTTGGTGCTATTAGGCTATCTTTTTACACTTTGCAACGAAATTGAGTGATTTTTTTTCCCATTGTTTATCTCAATATGGATGTAAAAGCGCGTCGCAACTAATTACGTTACATCCACTATCCCTGGAAACTTAATAATACTAGTTTGTGTTTATATGTGATTGACAGACAGACATTCTCCCATCTGTTTTCTTACCATCAGGTTAATTGTGATGTGAAGTGGTCACTCTGCTAACTGCTTGGAAGAACCAGGTCTTAAATCCAAATCTCCTCAAACTCCCTCATTCTAATTTATCTACCATAAAACCTCTGCTCCAGAGGCTGAATTACATGAGCATTTAAAATAAACAAAAAGCTCTCTTGTACTTATTATCTGATTTAGAGATTCTTTCAAACAATGGATCATATACAAATAATTATACATTGTCAAACTTCTGAGCGTAAGAAAGCTCTGCCTTGTGAGTGAAGGACCTATTTGGTGGAAATTAAGAGAGGCAGAAATGCATTCTTTGTGTAAGGAAATGATCCTGCTTACTCATTTTATGGCATAAAATAAACCCAAGAAAAATCTCATTGCATTGAGACAAAGTCTCAATGTAACACTGTAAAATCCCATTGTGATGTGTGGTGGGATTATAAGAAGCACTATGAATTTCTTTTCCTATACTCAGGTGGCAGGAGGTGGGGTGTGTGTGGCAGAGCCATCTTTCTCAATGCTGTGGGGCTGACAGCACATGTCACAGATGGAGCAAGAGGTGAGGGTTCAATCTAGGCTGGAAGCCAGGACCTTTTTCTTTTGGAAACAAGTGAGAATTCATGGCCCTGATCCTCCTGTCACCAACAGAACCAAGCTGTAGAGGTAATGGAGAAGTAAGGCTTCATCACCCCACTTGGAGAGCAGCACCTCTCCAGACTGTGTGAATTAATTAAGAAATGGTAAGAAATAGTTCTCCTTGTTCTGAAGTTCCCAGTATAGTCTGTCCTTTTTTCTTTGGTTTTGTTTCCCAATGTTAGGATCTTTTTTTTTTTTTAACTAACAACAACAAAAATGTATCATATTCCAAATAAAGCTACCCTACCACAAAGGCATAAATAACTTCCATACAGCAGCTGGTTTAACTCAAAAAGACCCTAAGGAACATCCTATGACTCTATCTGCCTTTTCATGCTTCCTTGTCTCAGTTACCCATGGTGTTTGACAGTGAGTTTCTACACTTGATTTAAGACCTAGAGCAAAGCTTCTTAATGCTGAGTGTGAGCTGCTGTTACATCTGCTGTTCTTCTAGCTATCAAGTAGTGTCGATCTGATGTCCTGACAGTGTGGAAGGCCACTGTATGCCACTCATTGTGTGTATCATTTCATTTCTATATAAGACTTAGAATTAAGTAAAATTCCAAAATCTTCTGAAACTTGGGGCAGTTATCTACCAGAGTCCATAACTTCTGAAGGTGAAAAAGTAAAATCCAGTGTCCTGCTTTTTTAATTATGAAAAATTTCAAACATACATGAAAATAGAATAATATAATGAACCTTCATATATCTATTATCTAGTTTCAATAATTATCAAGATCTTGCAACACGTAGTTTATCTCTCACCTTACTTCCCCCTCTTTTCCCCTTATTTGAATTATCTTTTTGAATTATTTTATTCTTTTTGCAGTTCTTAGCTTTCATTACTTCTGAAAATTCTCAGCCATTATGGCTTTAGATATTGCTTCTGCCATCCTCTCCCATCTCTCATTTGAGATTCCAGTTTACCTATATGAGACCTGTGTTCCCCTTTATGTTCCATTTCCTCATCTCTCTTTGTTTTGCAACTGATATATTCTTTTGACCTGCCTTCCAGTTCTCTAATTCTTTCCTTGGCTGTGATAAGTCTGATGTTAAACTATTGAGATCTTAATTTCAGTTTTCTATTTTTCAGTTCTAGAATTTTCATTGGTTCTGTTTTATATAATTTCAATTTTCTGCTAAAGTTCTTTTCTATTATTAAGTTTGCAAACATACTTTTTATACTTGTTTCTTAATTGATATATTAGAGCCTCAATATCTGCAAACCTGTAGGTTTGTTTCATTGTCTATGTTTTTCTCTTGGTTTTCAGACAGTTCTTATCTTTTTGTATGCCTGGTTATAAGTTTACTGAATGCAGGACATTGTATAGAAAAATTAGAGAGATAATTGAGATTCAGGATTATGTTATCTTCCTTCAGAGAGAATTTACTTTTGCTTTTGGCAGTCAGGGTAGAAACAGATCACCTTACTCCAGTCAGGGTTTGAAATGATTCAGTCTTTGGGAGGGCCAGTCTGTTTATGGCTTACCACTATTCCTGGATTGTAGCCCTTTGGTGGGGCTCACAAATGAAAGTTGGGGATGTTTACTGGAGCTCCTTCTCATCTTTGCTAAGCCCTGAACTCCAAGTTCTGTGTCTCCATATCCTTGAGACTGCCAAAACTTCTGCTCAGCTGTTTAGCCTATCTGCCTCTACTTTCAAATCAGCAAAGGGAAAAGCAGCAACAAATGTAAGGATCACCTACTTGAGCTTCTGCTCTTTCTGCCATTTTGCCACATCCAGACCCCTATCCCTCTGTGATTCTTTGACACCTTCAAACAGATTTTTTTTTTTTTAAAGAAGATGTTGGGGGTAGGAGTTTATTAATTAATTTATTTTTGCTGTGTTGCGTCTTCGTTTCTGTGTGAGGGCTTTCTCTAGTTGTGGCAAGCAGGGGCCACTCTTCATCGCAGTGCGCAGGCCTCTCACTATCGCAGCCTCTCTTGTTGCGGAGCATAGGCTCCGGATGAGCAGGCTCAGTAGTTGTGGCTCACGGGCCTAGTTGCTCCGCGGCATGTGGGATCCTCCCAGACCAGGGCTCGAACCCGTGTCCCCTGCATTAGCAGGCAGATTCTCAACCACTATGCCACAAGGGAAGCCCCAAACAGAATTTTATAAATATTTTGTCTAACGTTTCTTGTTCTTAGCACAGAGTTTGGTCTGAAACAAGGTAACCCACCATTGCTGGAAAGAGAAATTATGCTGAAGAAATTTAAATCAAAACTCAGTCATTACATCATTTTATCCATGAATACTTCAGTTTGTACCTCTGAAAAATGTGGACATTTTCTTACCCACAATGCCATATCATATTCAAATTTCCTAGATTGAATCAGAAATGTCTTTTTACAGTTGTTTTAAGATGCAAAAGGTCTGCAAATTACATTTGACTGTTGTATCTCTTAAGTCTCTTTTAATCTAGAGTGTTCTTCTCCCCTGCCATCTTTTTCTTTTCACGCCATTGACCTGTTGAAGATCCTGGGTGAAGGTCCTGTAGAATTTCCCATATCTCGAATTTAGCTGGCTGCTTTTATTTGTTCCTCTACCACTTGTTTTTCCTATGAAATGGAATTTAACTTTATGGGCTTGATTAAATTTGGTTTCTTTGTTTCTGTTTTTGTTTTTTGGCAAGGATCCTTTATAGGTGGTGTAAAATCCTTCTTATTGCATCATGTCAGATAGCATGTAATATCTGGCTGTCCCACTTTAGTGATGCTGAGACTGGTCAGTGGGTTCAGATGGCAACAACCTGATTTATCCGTTTAAAAATTTTCCATCATTCTTTGATCTGCTGATTTCATCTAGTGACACTTTTTTCATGGATTCTTCAAGAGTTGCAAAATGCTGATTTTTCTAATTCCATCATTAGGATTAGATAAATTCACATTTATCAGCCAAATTTCATACATTACAGCTATTTGGTTACTCTACAATACAGTTTATACAGTCAAGTTAAGCTCTCATTTTAAATTCAGTGATGTATTTTATATCAGTTCTAAAAAATAACCCTAACAATAAATGTTTTTTCCTGTCATATAAATGTCGAAACTGCTACCTGTAATGAAGCAATGTGATTGGTAATTGAATCATGTGGAAGAACCTCAGCAAGACCAACAACATAGGTCCTGCCAACATAGGTCCTGCCATGTTTTTCTCTACCCCCTTTTAACTTGAGACATTCCAGTTCCCTGACCCTCAGCCTCCTTGTAGAATAGGGCAGCAAGATCTTGGTGCTTATGGGTGTGAATTAAACTAGCATGTGTGCTGCTGCTTTTCTCTGCTTGTTTAAACACCTTCTTCCTATACACTTATTCACCTCAGAAACACCAAGGGCACTTTTTCCATTCTAGGCCCAGCGTCCTGGACCACGTGATTGTTAGCAGTGTACCCATGAAAAGAAAATTTATAACACCCAAACAAGTAGAATGCCTTGCTGAATGATTTTGTTATTACATAGTTTGCTTGTGTTTTTTGTGGCGGCATTTCAATTTCTGAATCTTGGAGTCAGCTCTGACTGCCAGACCCCAGCAAGTCTCCAGGTCCTGTTGAATCAGCTCTAGGCCATTTTTTGCATCAGATCCTTCTTTTCTGTTCTCATTACCACATCTTGACTCAGGTCTCTCTGCCTCTAGAGTCTCTTTTCCAATTTATCCTGTTTCCTATTCTGGTGAAACACCCTCAGCCCCTCTGTAGGGCCCAGCTGCCTGCAAGCAACGTCTGAACCTCCTAGCTGGGCGTGGATGCCTCTGCACAGCCTGGCCTCAGGTGCACCTCCTCTCCCGCTCTCCTTCGCTGCCGGTCAGATCATGCATTCACTGGCCCTTTGTCTCCAGCCTCCTGTACCATTGCCAGAGCTACCCGCCCTTCCCATGCTCCATATGCTGTCCTAGCAGCCCATCGCCTCTTCCAATCTGAACCAGCTCGAGCTCTGCTGCTCCAAGGAATCTCCCTGATCACTGTGGTCTCCACTGCTTCTGGAGCACCCATTTTCTGTGCCGTGGTCTGGCAGCTCTCACAGTCCTCTCTGTATCATAGCTCAATTGCTTC
Source organism: Neophocaena asiaeorientalis asiaeorientalis (assembly GCF_003031525.2). Lineage (NCBI taxonomy): Eukaryota > Metazoa > Chordata > Mammalia > Artiodactyla > Phocoenidae > Neophocaena > Neophocaena asiaeorientalis. The sequence continues at coordinate 332,175 of NW_020172144.1, forward strand.
ATATCTGCAATTAGACTGTATCCTAAGCAAGGGCAGGGACTCACCGTGGGCTTCTTGCATCCTTTATGCACTGGGCACAGTACCTGGCCTCTCCTAGCTACTACACCTTCCCACTCAGACTCCTGTTTTAGTCCTTGCAGTCCTCAGGCATCCCTGATTCCTTCTCTGGTTAAGGCTCTCAGCCTGGCCTTGATTCCTGACAGTCTGTGATTGAAGACCTCTTGCAGGCCTCCTCTCATCACTGTCACACACGGTAAAGTTGATGAAAGCCCACGCCCTGGGTAGAGAACTTCTCCCAGCAGGAGTGAGCTTCACCGGTTTTCCTTGGGGTGCTATTCCAGCAAGTAATCGTGATGCTTATTCCATATGTCAGCTGGGAGGCCTCCAGAAACAACCCAGGCACACACTCAGCACCCCTGCCAGAGCTGTTAGGCTGCTCCGTAAATATTTATGTGGAAGTCCCCCTCCCAGACACTTCCTCATCCTCTCCTGATTAAACTCCACTTCATTTTTTAATATCTTTAAGCAACCAGAGCAAGTACCTTTCATGGAGTAATTATGCACCACTTTCTCTGCCACCACAGAACCAAAGATTTTCTTTCCTTCTGCTAACTGATGTGACAGACATCCACTTAATGGAATGATTATTAGTATGAAATTACATTTTGGCCTTTAAATTTAATTATGCCACATTCACAGCAATAAAATAAAGTTCCAAGTGCAGGTGTGTTTTTCAAGGAAAGTGTCCAAGGCAATTAAGCACAGGGCAGTGACGTCCTATATTTAAGCCTTTTGTATAGGGATCTTAAAATCTTTTCCACACAAGTAGATAATGATGTTCATTTTGTAAGGGGGAGAGGTGAAGTGACTGATCTCTTGGCATGCTCAGAAGACGACGGAAAATCCAGGACCCAGGTGTCCCCTTTGTTTCCCCCCTCCCCTCCCTTTTCAGTTCTTTAAGAGAAGCATGGCCGACCTTCTATTAATTTAAATACCTCTCTCTGAGGTACTGCTTTCCGCTTCTTTAAGAGCCTGAATGAAAAAAGTTTCTATATCACATTTCATGTGGGGAAGAGTTGAGGTTCAGGGAGAGGGAATGGTTTGAAGATAGTATACTAATCAGAGAACATACATGTCTCTCCCGATAAAGCTACCTCATCTCTATTACACAGTAGAGCCTAAATGTGGGTTCCATGACTAGTTCATAAATGAAAAGCGGAACAGTGCTTGGCACATGGTAAGCCCCGTATAAGTCATGACTCAGGCCTACAGGCAGGCACCTATGTTCTCTGGACGGGAAGCATCTGGAATGCACCCTCGCTCATGCCATGCAACAGTTTGGATGTGTTTCCGTTCTCCCCACCAAGACAAACCTTCCCAGATCCTGGGGAGCCAGGTTAAGTCCTCTTACCCTCTTCCAAGAAACCTTCCCTGGTCCAACCAATCATCATAACTCTCCTTTTCATAACTCCTGTATCATTTTCTCAGTCCATTCCACACACTTGAACTGAGCATTGCCATCTACTAATTAACATAGGCTTCATCGGGACACTAAATCATGCTCTATTCTGTGATATTTTTAAACTGTGGTATGAATGTTTGCCTCGTGTCTCATGGGATTATTGGGCCTTGAGGGGAAAGATCATATATATACAGTATAGTATGTCCCCCGGCCTCAGGATCGATCTTGCACATACAGCCGGAGGCCAGGAGACTTACCAGGCTAGAGGATGTGGGGGGCAGAGGGGCCAAACTGTACACATTTTGTTGAATCTAACATAATACATTCTTGTTGAATCGAGTTGAAATAACACTGGGTCTGAAACATAGTCCTGGGTTTTCATTCTTCGGTCCACTGCAACACCCTGTACTATTCTGTTGTGTATGAAAGAGGTCAAGTATGTACAGAGTTCCTACATGCAACACGGTAGCAAACACAGATGGGGTGTCTGAATCCAAAGAGTCCAGTGATATATATATATGGAATCTAAAAAAAAAAATGGTTCTGAAGAACCTAAGGGCAGGACAGGAATAAAGACGCAGACATGGACTTGAGGACAGCGGGGAGGGGGAAGGGTAAGCTGGGACGAAGTGAGAGAGTGGCATGGACATATATACACTACCAAATGTAAAATAGACAGCTAGTGGGAAGCAGCCGCATAGCACAGGGAGATCAGCTCGGTGCTTTGTGATGAGGGTGGGAGGGAGATGCAAGAGGGAGGGGATATGGGGATATATGTATACGCATAGCTGATTCAATTTGTTATACAGCAGAAACTAACACAACGTCGTAAATCAATTATACTCCAATAAAGATGTTAAAAACAAAAACAAAAAAACAGAGTCCAGTGATGACAGAATAAATACACGGGGCCTGTAAGAAAGGTGGACTCTGTGATGAATGATGGACTCTGCACTGAGACTCAGGGAGCTTTGCGGTTAAAAGGAGCGTGTGGGCGTTTCTATATGGGGAGTCCTGAAAGTAAATGAAAATTCATTTACTTAACAATTATACACTGAGAGGCCAGCTTCTGGTCCAAGGCTATCCTGGGTGTTGGAGCTTCACGGGGGAGGTTGGAGGATAAGATTGGCACCTGGTCCCTACACCCCCTACCAAATATAAACGCAGAGGTCCAGATTCTCTTCTTTTAGTGTTTATTAGAGAGGTATTCCTCCTGTCATTTTTTCCCCAATGCAAAAGGCATTCTGGGGAACAGGAGACCAATAGTGTGCTTCTTCCCTCGGTATCACGTTCTCCCGGCTGCAGAGCTGATTCTTCTCAGTGGCTCACTGACATTCACACCCAGCATTTGCTCCCACTTTCATAGTCTCCTGACTTGTGCTGACTGCACCAGTGAGAGCTACTGACACTGTTTGCCATTTGTTTTCTTCCAGGATTTTTTTCCCAGGAAACCATCCCGTCAGAGGCGTGCAGGTAATGAAAGTTGGCAAACTGCAGTTACATCAAGGCATGTTTCCCCAAGCGATGAAGAATCTGAGGCTGGTGAGTGTGCCAAGATCGCATGTAGTTCTGCCTGGAATACCTTTTCCTGGTTGTTGCTAGGCCTCTTCCTTGTGATTTCTAGCAACTCTACACACGTGTGTATGCACATGTGCAAGCACACATATGTACACACACACGTATTTGTACACAAACACGTACCCATAAATGTTAAAAACCAGCTTCAAAAAAAAGAATGATTTGTGATGTTTGCCGATGTCTTTGGTATAAACATGCCCACCGTTGCTGATTTTAAACTCCCAATGTCAAATCAACCAGTTCACAAGAATCAGTAAAATTTAACAATCAATTCCTACTAACTGGTGCACACTGGCCTCAGACACCACTGCGCCTGTGCAAGGCCTTCTCCACCGTGGACAGGCCACCCTTGTCCATGCCTCCCCACCCACAGAACAGAATCCACATTCCCAGCCCCTTGACCACCTGTCTGCAGACCACCTTTGCAGCCTCGTCACCTCCAGCCTCCCCCTGCCCACCTACACACACACACACACACAGAGCTGGTGTACACTGAGCCGCTCACCGTTGCCCAGGCATGGTCCTTTCCAAGCTGTCTCCTTTGCCTTATATGCCCTCCCCCGACCCCAGCCCCTGGGCCCGGCAGAACTCTACTGACCCTTTAAGGCCCAGCTGGAATGTTGTGTCCTCCCTGCCCCCTGAGCACTCACCACAGGGCAGCAGGAATACCTGCTGCCCCGCCCCCCAGGAGGCTGCGAGGTCTGGGACTTAGCAAGTATCCACTGTTGGAAGAAGGGAGGAAGGGAGCGAGGGCGAGAGGTCAATACAGTGCTAGCAACAAGTGCGGAGAAACTCAAGGGGGAGAACTGGGTCTGTGTTGGAATGCAGTGTTAAAGAGTGAATTTTGGGCTTCCCTGGTGGCGCAGTGGTTGGGAGTCCGCCTGCCGATGCAGGGGACGCGAGTTCGTGCCCCGGTCCAGGAAGATCCCACATGCCGCGGAGCCTGCATGTCCGGAGCCTGTACTCCGCAACTGGAGAGGCCACAACAGTGAGAGGCCCGCATACTGCAAAAAAAAAAAAGAGTGACGCCTGTCCTCACCCTCTCAATGAGTCTCCTCTGCCACTAGGGCCCAGGGCTCTCTGCTGTCTTGGCCTTTGCACCCTGGCAGAGCACCCCCTCACCCAAACCGTGGCTTCCAAAGGCAGAACTCAGGTGCTTGTCTGGTCCAGGCACTGGTGGCGGCTATGGAGAGCTGGTGTCTGGGGTTTCACGGGCAGCACCTGGCACTTTCGCGGGTCCTCTGGGCCACGATGCCCTTGTCCGCAGAAGAGTGGAGAGACCCGGGCCCTGAATCAGGATCTCTCAGGGAGTGTCTAGGGGCTGGCTGATCCACATTTAGATGGGAAAAATAACAGATGCCTAAGGGATTCTTACAAGTGAGATTCCCTAATGCTGGTTTGATTGCTAGCCCTGTTGCCTTTTCCTGGTCTCTAACTGAAATCAGCCCATGGTCAACAGGGAGAACACTAGGATGGCTGAAGGTGGCCAGCGCTTCCTGTTCTCTTTGCCTTGTCTGACGTCTTTACCAGACTGATGGAAGAACACTGGAAGGCTCCTGTGGTCTCAGGAGAACTTTTCTTTTCTGGTCTGGCTAATGGTTGTCAACCAGTCAAATCAGTTGGGCAGAAAAGACTCATTGAGGGTCTACTCTGTGAATGTTCTGACAGGAAAACAACGTGGAGGAAATTTCCCACGTATATCATGGACCCAACCCAGGGTCACCTCCAAGTAGGTATTTTATAAGTGATCAAATTAGTCCTTGATGTTTTATGGGACTAGAAAGTATTAATACTGCTCACATGTACATGACTGATCTGGCCCTCATGACAGCTGACAGCCATCTGAGGCCAGTGGGCCAAGCATTTCCGTGTCCATTTGAAAACTGAAGGAGCTAAGGAGGCTTGGCGTCACACTGAACCAGAGCCAGGTCCAGTCTGTTCGATTTAATCTAACATGTGTTGATTAAATGCTTCTATTAATCTGAATAAGGCCCAGTGTTGTCCTCACAGTTTAGTGGAGGAGACAGACACGTGAACAAGTCATCAGATCCAGACTGGAATCCGAGGCTCTAGACTGGCCCAGCAAATAATTGAGACTCTCTAGTAAGACTCAGTGTAGAAATCCCTTCAGATCCCGCTGAGCTCCTGGTGCCAACTCAGAGGAGGATATGCAAGAGAAATCTGAGGGGATTTGGATCTTTTCTACTCTTCACATGAGGCTTTATCATTGCCATTGCACGCAGGACTCTTGATGGAGGCATCTCATACCCTCAGCTGCAAAGACAAGTGTGAACGAACCCACACTGATGTCTAGATACAGATTTACGGGACATATGTGGGCCAGGTGGATCACCAGTCCTTCTTGTGACACTCTTATCGCCCTTTTATACCCTTCGTGCCCTGTTCCATCCTGTCTTCCTCATGTCCTTCTTGTGAGCTTGCCTCATTTCCTCCAGAAGCCTCCCTTGGTGATTGTTTTAGCATCTTCTGCTCCTGGTACCAAAGATAAGCCCACATATGGACCCTGACAGCTGCCAAATGAAAGACCTCGGAGCGGCACCAGAACGTCTGTCCTGTGAGGCCTGGCGTTAGTCATGGCCTTACCCAAACTTCCTGCTTGGCCCTGGAAAAGACATGGAGTCTCCTGGATTCTGATATCGACCAGAAAGCAGATGTTCACCCCGGCAGTGTCACGCAGTAGGAAGACACTCGTATTCAGAGTTCAGGTTCCAGTGCCGTCATTTACTACGTTTATGACTTGAAGCAAGTCTCAATCCCTCTGAGTATAATTTTCTTATTTTAAAAATGAGGATCATACCTACCCCATAGAGTTATTTTAGAAGTAGATAAGGTAGTGTGTAAGGGTGTGTTTGGCTGAGTCCCAAGTGTGTGGAGAGTATAAAGGATTATTATTGTGTAGGAACCCTTGTTCTGATCACTCCCTCACTACCCAGTCCCTTTAGCACTTGCGTTTGGAGTTTGGGGTTATACAGTGTTTCCCCTGTTGAACAATTATATTATAGACCTGCTCCCCAGCAGTTCACATGGGTGTGTTCCATTTCCTGGAGGTGAGTGGGAATTCCACAAGATACCTTTTGTATCTCCTGGGGCTACCAAACCTAGACACATGCCCTGAACATAGCAAGTTCTATCAAGTACCTACTTGAATGAATGGATTTTTTAATGAGGAGAGGTCTTTAAAAGCACCACCCTGGCCCTGTTCTTTTAGCTAATGTGTATATGTACTACGTATGTGGCTAGTGGACCAGATCTTCTCAGGACATATGCTGACCATTTACTAGCAGGGTAAGGTTCTGCTCACCCAATTCCAATGTGTGGCAGGGGTTTTCCCGCTTCAACAAGCAATTCTCAGACACAGGTGGGTGTCCTACGGTTCAACTCAGTTCTGACACCATTTACCTGGAGATGGCATCAGATCCCACTGCCCCCCCTAGATCACCTTCCACACTTCAGACGCCGGTCACAAGCCCAGGTTGTCACATAGGCTTCAGACTGACTGGCTATAGCTTAGAGGTGCCGAGGATGCCACCACGGTTTTGATTAATTTGCTAAAGCAGCTCACAGGATTCCAAGAAACATTTTACTTACTTACTAGATCACCAGTGTATTATAAAAGGCTATAAATCAGAAGCAGCCAGATGGAAGAGATGCACATAGGGCGTCTCTCCGAGTTCACCGCTTTCCACGAATCTCCATGTGTTCACCAACCTAGAAGCTTTCAAACTCTGTCCTTGTGGGTTTTTATGAAGGCTTCACTACAGAGGCATGATTGATGAAATCACTGGCCATTGGTGATTGATTCAACCTCCAGTTCCTCTTCCCTGAAAGTTCCAACCGTCTTATCATATGGTTGGTTATCCTAGCAACCAGCCCCCATCCTTAGGTGCTTCTGAAAGTCACCTTATTAAAATAATAAAGACACCTTGATCATTTTCATCACTTAGGAAATTCCAAGGGTTTTAGGAACTCAGTGCCAGAAATAGAGATGAAGACCAAGTATATATTTCTTATTGTATATCCCAATATCACACAGAGGGACAGGCTGCACACCTCCATCTTTTTTGCAAGTTCACAGCTCCTGTGAGTCTAGAAGCAGGGCAGTTTCGTTCTGCAGATAACCTCTCCTCCCGAGCTTTCTCAGGGCTCAGGTCACCCAGAGAGGGGCAAGGGAAGATATATTCTTGCCTTTTTTAAACTGGTGTTCTCTTTAGACTGGCACCCCCAGACATTCTTCCTTAGAAACTCTGGAAATAACGGGATGAACGAGTTTGAATAAGGGTTTCAGAGGCTGAGTTTGAAACAAAAATGAGAAAAGCTTCAGAAACAAAAATTAGGTACAGATTCAATTAGGCCCGGCCTCCTCCAGGAAAGGAATCCTCTTAGCCCAGTTCTGATTTGGTTTAGGCTCCCATCTCCCCTGGGCTCAGCTGAAATTCTTGTGATTGCTGCCACAGGACAGTCCTGGGCTCCCTTCACCGTACCTCCCTCTTGCTTTCTCCTGTCTCTAATCTCTTTTCATTTCTTTCCATTTATTTCTTAGAAGAATTTTGTTAGCCGCTAATTTGACTTCTTGGACCTCAGGGGCAACCATTCTCATCTGGCCTGTCTTGTCAGTGAGCCTGCTTCTTTTCTGTGAGCTCTGCGTGCTGCCAGCTCCCTCACCCTGGGCTACACTAGCTGCTTTGTTAGTAGTGCCCTGTTAACAAGTCAGGCTGGAAAAAGTCAAACTTCTTCCCCCTCAATAACCATTTTTTATTTAGACGTAAATTTCTTATATTACACTGTAATGTTTTTTCTCTTCTCACTTCATTATGTTGAAGCATTGTACACTTTGAGGACCTAAATAGGGAGCTCAGGCCCAGTCCCCAGCACAGCTCCTCTCATACCCACATGGTTACTAGCTATTCCAGCTCATCCAGGCAAAGCTCCAAGCACATGCTGGTCTCTACTCCAGCCTGCACCCTGATTTCAAGCCCCTCTAAATGGATGATTTAGAGCCTGCAAGTCTATTGCTCCCATTTCTTAATTTGCTACAATGATTTTTAACCTCTTTGGTCATGTTCATTTTTAGGAATTGTGTGAGGACCACTGACTCACCAGAGAAAATGCACATACACACATTTTTTTAAAAAATTGGGGTATAGTTGCTTTACAATGTTGTGATGTTTTACACATGGCAGTGCACATACGTCAATACCAATCTCCCAATTCATCCCACCTCCCTGCCCCACACCCCGTATCCACACTGCACAACATTTTTTTTTATATTTGGTGGGGAAGGTATTTAGGGACCACCTGAAGCCTCTCCATGGACTTTCTATAGGCCCGTGGTCTCAACGTTAAAAAGCTCTCGTCTAAATGCATAACATCACCTTAACATGTGGACAGATGGGAGGGAGAGGGGGAGGACAAGAGCGCATGCAGAGGTGATGTGCCATAATCATCAGTAGTGCCTTCAAAGAGTTGTTTGGCAGTCCCTGGCTCTGATATTTATGACTGTCCCCTACTGACTTAAAATAGAGAATATCAGTTTCAAGAGTATGTTTCTGAACCAAAAAAAGAGAAGATAACTAAGAGAATAATCATAAAATGAAAGCATAGTGATTAAGTTACATTATAGGAAACAAGCATAAATTTACCTACCAGAAAGTGTAAGCCCAGCAGTGACAAGGAACCAAGTGAGGAACCTGGACTTGTACTTCCACCTGGCAGTAACATGGTGTCATCTGCCATACTCCTGCTGGAGCAATATTGGAGAGAGCCAGCTAAAACAGAAAGTTTACATAAAATTCAGAATCTCAGCATAATACTCAACATGTCCAGGTTTCAACTGAAAGTCCCTCATCATACCAAGAACAAGGAAGATCTCAATCTTCATGGAGAAAAAGACAATCGACAGATTGCAACTCCAAGATAACAGATTTTAGAATTATCTGACAAAGATTTTAAAGCCAATCATACATGGGCTCAAACAAGCAATTACAAACATCCTCAAAACAAATGAAAAAATAGAACACCTCAGCAAAGAAATAGAAGATAGAAAGAAGAAGCAAACAGAAATTTACGAACTGATAAATACAATTACCAAAATATACAGACTGGAGCTTAACAACAGAATGGAAAGGATAGAGGAATGAGTTAATAATGAACTTGGGGCTTCCTTGGTGGCGCAGTGGTTGAGAGTCCGCCTGCCAATGCAGGGGACGCGGGTTCGTGCCCCAGTTCGGGAGGATCCCACGTGCCACGGAGTGGCTAGGCCCGCGAGCCATGGCTGCTGGGCCTGCGCGTCTGAAGCCTGTGCTCTGCGGCGGGAGAGGCCACAGCAGTGAGAGGCCCGCGTACCGCAAAAAAATAAAAGATAAAAAAATAATGAACTTGAAGGTGGAACAATATAAGCCGTCCAATCTAAAAAACAGAGATAAAATGACTAAAAAAGGTAAAATTGAACAGAGCTTCAGGGACCCGTGGTACCTATAACAAAAGATCTAACAGTGGAGTCCCAGAAAGAGAAGAGAAAGAGGGAAGAGTGGAAAAAGTACTTGAAGAAATAATAGTGAAAGCACTCAAATTGAAAAACAGTAAAATTCTCTCTCTTCATAGATGACATGATCTTATATGTAGGAAACCCTAAAGATACCACAAAAGAAGTTGTTCCAACTAAGAAATTCAGCAAAGTGGGAGGATGTAAAATTAACATGCAAAAGTCAGTTGTGTTTCTATACACTGATAGGGAATGATCCCAAAAGGAAATTGAGAAAACAGTTCCACTTCTAATAGCATTGTACAGAATAAAATAATCAGCAATTAACTTAATCAAGGAGGTAAAAGACTTATACACTGAAGACTATAAAACATTGCTGAAAAAAATTAAAGATGACATAAACAGAATAATATTCCATGTTCATGACTGAAAGATTTAATATCATTTTAAGATGTCAATACAACCTAAAGCAATCTATAGATTCAATGCAATCTGTCAAAATCCCACTGACATTTTTTAGAAATGGAAAAATCCATCCTAAAATCCATATGAAACCTCAAGACCCCAATAGCATAACAATATTGAAAAAGAAAAAAAAAGTTGGAGGACTCATACTTTATGATTTCAAATTTTGCTACACAACTACAGTAATCAAAACAACATGGTACTGGCATAAAGACAGCCATATAAGCCAATGAAATTGAATAGAGAGCCAGAAATAAACTCTCAGATATATGTCAAATAATTTTTGACAAGGGTGCCAAGACCACTCAGTGAGGAAAGGACAGTCCATTCAATAAACGGTGTTGAGAAAACTGGATATCCACATGCAAAAAATAAAGTTGGACCCTTACCTAACACTATATTTTTAAAACTTAATGCATGGATTAAAGACCTAATATAAGAGCTAAAACTATAAAACTCTTAGAAGAAAAGCTTCATGAGACTGGATTTGGCAATTACTTTTTTGGATATGCCACCAAAGGCACAGGCAACAAAGAAAAAATAGACAAATTGAACTTCATCAAAATTTTAAATGTTTGTGCATCAAAGGATGCTATCAACAGAGTAAAAAGGCAACCCACAAAATGGAACAAAGTATTTGCAAATCACGTATCTGATAAGTGAATAATTTCCAGAATACAGAGAGAATGCCTAAACTTCAATAACAATACCAAAACAGCCCAATCCAAAAATTGGCAAAGGACCTGAATAGACATTTCTCCAAAGAAGATATGCAAATAGCTAAAAATCACATAAAAAGGTGCTTAACATCACCAATCATTAGGGAAATGCAAACCACAACCACAATGAGTTACTACTTCTCACCTGCTAAGATGGCTATCATTAAGAAAAAAAACCCAGAAAACAACATGTATTGGTATGGATGTGGAGAGACTGGAACCCTTATGTATTACTGGCAGGAATGCAAAATGGGGCAGCCACTGTGGAAAAATAGTATAGCAGTTCCTCAAAAATATGAAACATAGAATTACTATTTGATCCACCAATTCCACTTCTGGGTATAAACACAAAAGAATTGAAAGCAGGGACTTGAACAGATATTTGTACACCAATGTTCATAGCAAGCATTATTAACGATAGCTAAAAGGTGGAAACAACCTAAATGTCCATGGACAGATGAATAGATAAACAAAATGTGGAATATACAGACAATATTATTCAGCCTTAAAAATGAAACCACATGGATGAAACCTGAAGACATTATGTGAAATAAGCCAGTCACAAAAGGATAAATATTGTATGATTCCATTTATATCAGGTATGTAGAGTAGTCAAAAACATAGAGAGAGAAAGTAAAATAGTGATAACCAGGGGCTGGAGAGAGAAGGGAATGGAGAATTATTCTTTAGTGGGTACACAGTTTGGGTACACAGTTTCAGTTTGGGATAACACAGAAGTTCTGGAATGGATAGTGGTAGTGGTTGCACCACAATGTGAATGTAATTAATGCCACTGAACATAAAGAAATCTACCTGGGGATTCAAGAAGGTAACTGATTGTGAAAATGACTATACTGCCCAAGGCAATGTACAGATTCAACGCAATCCCTATCAAATTACCAATGGCGTTTTTTACAGAACTAGGACAAAAAATCTTAAAATTTGTATGGAGACACAAAAGACCCCAAATAGCCAAAGCAGTCTTGAAGGAAAGAAATGGAGCTGGAGGAATCAGACTCCCTGACTTCAGACTATACTATAAAGCTACAGTAATAAAGACAATATGGTACTGGCACAAAAACAGAAACATAGATCAATGGAACAGGATAGAAAGCCCAGAGATAAACTCAGGCACCTATGGTCAACTAATCTATGACAAAGGAGGCAAGGATATATACAATGGAGAAAAGACAGTCTGTTCAATAAGTGGTGCTGGGAAAACCGAACAGCTTCATGTAAAAGAATGAAATTAGAACACTCCCTAACACCATACACAAAAATAAACTCAAAGTGGATTAGAGACCTAAATGTAAGACCGGACACTATAAAACCCTCAGAGGAAAACATAGGAAGAACACTCTTTGGCATAAATTACAGAAATGCACATCAAGATTCATCCTAGACAAACTTCTGAAAACTAAAGACAACAAAAATATCTTAAAAGCAGCAAGAGAGGGGCTTCCCTGGTGGCGCAGTGGTTAAGAATCCACCTGCCAATGCACGGGACACGGGTTCAAGCGCTGGTCCAGGAAGATCCCAAATGCTGCAGAGCAACTAAGCCTGTGCGCCACAACTACTGAGCCCGCATGCCACAACTACTGAAGCCCACGCGCCTAGAACCCATGCTCCACAACAAGAGAAGCCACCACAATGAGAAGCCTGCACACCGCAAGAGTAGCCCTCACTCACCAAAACCAGAGAAAAGCCCGCACGCAGCAACAAAGACCCAACACAGCAAAAAATTTTAAAAATTAAAATATGTTTTTTAAAAAGCAGCAAGAGAAAAATGACATCTTCCTTATAGGAGAAAAACAATTTGAGTTACAGTGGCTTTCTCATTAAAAACCATGAAGGCCAGGGGACTTCCCTGGTGGTCCAGTGGTTAAGACTCTGTGCTCCCAATGCAGGGGGCCTGGGTTCGATCCTGGTCAGGGAATTAGATCCCTCGTGCCACAATAAAGATCCCGCATGCCGCAACTAAAAACAGATCCTGCATGCTGCAGTGAAGATCCTGCACGCAGTACTGAAGATCCCACGTGCTGCAACTAAGACCCGATACAGCCAAATAAATAAATATTAACAAACAAACAAACAAACATGGAGGTCAGATGAAAGTGGCACATTTTTCAAGCACTGAAAGAAAAGAACTGTTGAGCCAAAAACCGATACTCAGCACAATAGTCTTCAAGAGTTAAGGGAAAATCAAAACATTCTCAGACGAAGGAAAAGTAAGAGCATTTGTCACCAGCAGACCTATTCTAAAAGGATCGCTAAAGGAATTCTCTAAACAGAAAGTAAATCAAAAAGGCAGGAATCTTTGAACATCAGGAAGAAAGAACATGGTAAGCAAAAGTAAGGGTAAGTAAAATAGACTTTCATTCTCCTCTTGAGTTTTTTAGATAATCTTCGACAGTTGAAACAAAATTTATAACACTGTCTCCTGTGGTTCTACATGTATATAGTGGAAATATTTAGGTCAATTATATTCGACAATTATATGTCTATGTCTATATATATATATATATATACACAAACAAATACACTCAAAAACATTACAGAATTCTAAAAAAAAGTAGTAATCCACCAGAAATGCAAGAAAAAGAAAACAGAAGCAAAAAAGAAAAAACGAGAACAAAAAAATTTTAAATGGCAAACTTAAAACCCTAATATATGAATAACCACATTAATTATGCAAGTGATCTATGTAAAAAATATAAATTGTCTAAAATATACTAATTAAATGACAGAGATTATTAGAATGGATTTTTTTAATGACCCAACTATATGCTGTCTATAGGAAACTCGCTTTAAATATAGTGATATAGGCACGTTGAAAGTAAAATGATGGAAAAAGATAGATATATCATGAAAACACCATTCATCAGAAGAAAGCTGGAGTGGCTATATTAATATCAGATAAAGTAGATTTTAGAGCAAAGAAAATGTTGCTAAAGACCGAGAAGGACATTATATAATGGGGAAAAAAGGTCAATTTACCACAAATACATAGCAACTCTAAATGTGTATGCACCAAACAACCCAGTTGCAAAATGTGGGAAACAAAAACTGATAGAACTAAAAGAAGAAATAGATAATAGACTTATGGATACAAGTATAGCTGGGGACATCAACACTCCCTGTCAACTACTGACAGGACAACTAGACAGAAAACCAGCAAGGATATAGAAGAATTCAACAACAGGATCAAGTTGACATTCATAAAACTCCACCCAGCAGTAGCAAAATACACTTCTTTTCAAGTACCCACAGAATGTATACCAAGAAGGACCATATTCTGGGCCATAAAACAAGTCTCAATAAATGTAAAAGGATTCCTGTCATACAAAGTAAATTCTCTGACCTCAGTGGAGTTAAATTAGAAATCAATAACACATTTTGAAATGAAACCAAACCTGCACCTCCTAGCTCTGTGTCTGGGACTTGCTTTGTCCATAGAATTTATCTAGTCCAATCTCCTCGTTATTCAAGTGAGGAAACCGGAGCTCAGGGAAGAGACATGATATCTTCAGGGTCTCTCAGGTGCTCAATAAATATGCATTGGATCGACTGATTAGTTAAGTTAAACATAATAACACAACAGCAACTCTTTCTGGAATAGCTACTTCCACTGGAAGGCACAGACCTGAGCTCACCACATCTGTAACCCCTTCTAGGGTCTCTCCTCTGGAACCCCAGCACCTTACATCTCCCTTTATCACACACTGTCCTGCTAGAACCCTGATTTCTGGCTGTGCCAGAGCTCCTCCCAGGGCAAGGACCAAGTCTTATTCATGACAGCTGCTTAGCCGATATTTAGTGTATGAATGGATAGATCTTTTCTTTAAGGAATCTTGCCTCCCAGGAGGACAGGTCCTCTCAGTGGATTCTGTACAAGGTGTAGAGCACAATGGAGTCAGCAGGGGTGCTGTGAGCTCAGGAAAGTCATCCAAGGCTTTGGGATTTCCTGCTGCCCCTTGTGAAGGGCTGCCGTGGCTCTGGAGCTGCTTGATGGGTTGTAGGTCTGTCTTCTTACATGTCCTGCTTTGGATGCCCCAGCGCACGCCCACCACCTCCCACCCCTCTACTCTGCTTTCATCCTGAGGTGGGCAGAGTAAGAAAACTTGCCTGCATTTTCCCCTCTTGTGATCTGATTCCAGAGGTTTTTATCATGCATACATTTCTTTTCCCTCTGATTTATATCCATATTTAAATCCTGCTTGGAGAAGTCATTATTGAATTCCCTCAGGCTTTTTGTAGAGAGTATATGAGATCCTTGATAAGCTTAATATATTTTTATTAAAAATTAATAAGAAAGCTATATTGTTTGCAACTTTAAATCATAATTTAATTCATTTTATTTAATATATGACCCACAATTCTACAATTACTTAAAAGAGAAAAAAAGCTGTGATGAGATTGAAATCAGTTCTGGGGACCCGATCTTTCAAAGAACCTATCTTTACTCCTGAGTGAGCCATGCCTGTCATGTGGCAGACGATCTGTGCTTCCATTTCTCGTGTGACATTTAGAGTCAGTACACAGGGGGCAGCAACACCCCCTTGAAGGCTTCAAATAGGTCCTCTGTGGAAGATTACAGGCAGGCTCTTTTTAAATGCTACCATTAAAAAAATAAAATTTAATGGAAAGAGATAAGCTTTTCCCAGCACAGGCTGGCTCTGATTTTATATTTCCTTAATCTGTTTTACATATCGCTGCAGGAAATTAAATCAAAATTGTTCTCTCTGACATGTGCATGTGTGGCAGTTGGGAGGGGCTGAGAGAAGGGAGACACAGAGCTACAGGAAACAATTGTCCTGGTTTGTCAGAGATTTACTGTAACTTTGTTTTTGGGGGAAAAAAGACCTCCTCATCTTCTTGCTGGGCTGAGGGGCTGTGGCCGCCATGCAGAGGCAGCCTGTGCTGACAGCTACGTAGGGCTGCCTTCCTACATCGCTGAGAACTGCTGCCCCAGGTCACCTGTAGGCCCAGGTGATGTCAAAGACAAGGACCAGACGTCCCGCCGGACCAAGTCTGAGTTTTGGCTTCCCGTCCTGTACACTCAACCTGCCATATTACTCTCACATACACACACGCACACACACACAGACAACATAGTCATCACCATAGTTTGCACATTACTAAATCCTATTTCTTTTTTTCTCTCCTTTTCTCTTCTACCCCACCCATCACTCAGAGAAAATTACAGTGTTTACTTGTTAATCCTATTTATACTTGGTTTTACCTTCTAGACAAATGGTATGGATTTTTTCCAGTCTCTTCAATGTGGTCCTCTGCACCCAGCTATGCCCATTTCCTCCCTGCTTCTAGCCACCCCTGTGGATAGGATCCTCTAACCTTAGTATCTCAAATCCTACACATACACACCCAGGGGTTGCCCCCGCCCCACTTTTGCTACCAGTGCTGCATTCACCACCAAATAAAAGAGAACGTAGGTCACAACCAGCAGCATCTTGACTAGGAAGACCTTCGTGGCTCCTCAGGGTGTCTCAGAAGCCACACCTCAGAGACCCTGCAGGCCCTCTCCTTGGTCACTGAAGACTGTTTGCAGGTGGAGGCTGCACAGTGCCGTCATGGAATGAACACTGGGTTCACCCTGAGCTCCCTCTCAGGCCAAACATGAGGACATTGCACCAGATGGTCTTTATGGCCCTCCCGCAAGGAAGCAGCCTGGGAGGTATGGAAGTGAGGCCTGGGGAAGGCCAGGTGGCTTCCCTTCCTGGCCGTGGCTCTGCAGTTCGTGAAGGGTTGCAGGGCCGGAAGCCTCCTTCTGACGCTCAGGCACCTGCCGTGCTGTGGGATGAGCAGGAATGAACAGGAAGACTCCAGATCAGCCACAATTAACTTTGTCTCTTGAGGAGTAGGCCTTATTCTTTTTTTTTTTTTTTTTGCGGTACGCGGGCCTCTCACTGCTGTGGCCTCTCCCGTTGCGGAGCACCTGCGCCACCAGGGAAGCCCCGTAGGCCTTATTCTTAAAGCTGGAAGGGAGGAGAAAGTGAAACGTATGACTGGAAGAAAGGCAGTGAGGAAGGAAGCTGGAGCTATAATACGTCTGAAAACGTGCAGATCGACCTTACCCTTCAAAGTGGTATGAAGACGACTGTCACGTAGCCTCTGAGTCAAGTCCCTGAGAAGCACAGAACATTCTCCAGATGAGGAACCTGGAGAAATAAAACAGGAGGACACAGAGAAGCTGGTCTGGGAGTTCTCCTGAGAAACGAGGCCAGGCCCTCACCCAGCAGAGAGCTGTGAGGGGCCGGGAGGGCGAGAGCCCTCACAGGTCAGGCAGGCCTTTCTCCAGCCGACCTGTCCATGGGGCTTGGAGGAGCGTTATTTCTCTTTCTGCAAAGAGCTTTTCAGGTGATTCTCCTGGCCCATTCACCCTCCTTTGTCAGATCACAAGTACAGCTGGTCCTCTGTCGAGTGGAAGGGAAGAGAACATCTAAGCAGCTTTCAAGTGAGAGAATTTCCCATGAAGGGCTCGAAGCATCTCTCCAGTCTCTTTTTACAATCGCGCTCTCATGCAGGCCCCTGCCTGGGACCTTGAGATGTCTCGAACAACAGAGGACCTGGGGAGTAGGGCGGGAGGGAGACGGGAGACATTTGTTCCCTGAATGGCATCAAACATTTGTTGTTGATCTTCTGCCCCGAGGCATGTCACCGAGCTTGGCTGCCTCCAAGGTGGAGGCTACTCCCAACTCCTCCCCTCGATCTCGTACACCCCTCACCCTGCCCCACTGCACCTCGGGATTTGCTTGCAGATGCTCTGCACCCACAGGGCAGCCCCACTCAGGTTACTAAGAACCAGATCCTCACGGCCCTGACTCATCACAGCCCCCTTCTGGTTTTCCAGCTGGGATGTCACAGGTGATGGGCCTGCCAGTGCAGGATGACAGCCAACTCCACAGACAGAGCTCTTTTCCAGGCTGGGACACCAGAGCCTGAGGTGGCGGGCCTTTCCCTTTTTTTCCTCTCACAGTAGCTAAATCTAGACCCCATCTGTCTGCCTGTTTTCCTTTATCCCAGCTAAAGGGAACTTTTTTTTTTTTTTTTTTTT
>NW_020172144.1:350007-410983 GCF_003031525.2 Neophocaena asiaeorientalis asiaeorientalis
TCCCCTGCACCGGCAGGCGGACTCTCAACCACTGCGCCACCAGGGAAGCCTGGGAAGATTTTTAAAGAGGCCAAAAAGCCAGGAACACAGGCCAAAAGCACTCCTAGCCCTGAACACCCAGTAGAATGAAGGGGTGCTCCGCAGCTCTGAAGTCTCTATGGCTTTCATACCCAAGAATCCCACCTGCAGAGATTTATCTTAAGCAAATATTCAGCAAAGGCAGAAGGGTCCTATGCTAGAAGAGCTACATCGTAACAAAAACTTGGCAGTGATCTAAATTTCTAAGAGTAGAATTGTACACAGCCAGTAAAATGGTAATTATGTTGGCTGTAAGTCACCACTGAATAATAAATAGTTGTTATTATTTGGTGAGAGCTCACTGTATCGGTCGTTCTCAACCCTGAGGGCACGTTAGAAACTCCTGAGCCCAGGCCTCACCCCCAGAGAACAGGCTTCAGTTGACCACGTGTGGGGTTTGGGCGCAGCCAAGGCTGAGAGCGTGGTACTGAGAGGCAGGTGCTTTTCTGGGTGCCTGACAGCCCCCAGAGTCTCTTTACCTATCTCTCGAGGCACATTCGTATTGAAGACAGTGGGGTCTGGTGCCCCCCCCCACGTCGGGGAGCCCCCAGTTTGGGCAGTGCAGGATGGTACTGTTTATCTCTGATTTATTGCTCGATAACAAACCATCCCCAAAACTTAGCAGAGTAAAATAACCACCCTTTGATTATGCTCACCGATGATCTGAGTCAGGAATTCAAACGGATCACACGAGGAATGGCTCGCCTCTTTTCCATAACGCCTCTTTTCCACAGTGTCAGCTGGAAAACTGGAATCTTCTGGCTGATGGCTGGAATCATCTGGAGACTTCTTTATGCACGTTTCTGGTGTCTAGGCTAGGATGACTTGAAAGATGGCCTCAGCTAGGACTTTCAACCAGAGCATCTCCACTTGGCTTCCCCGTGTGGCTTGGGCCTCCTCACAGCGTGGAAGCTCATGGTTCCAGGAGCAGACACACTAGTGAACGAGGCAAAGGTTGCATGGCCTTTCTGACCTAGCTTTGGAAGTCAGCAGCATTAATTCCATCACACTCTATTACTGAAGTGGTCACAAACCCATCCAGATTTCAGAAATATTTTGGAGGTAGAATTAGCAAGATTTAGTGAAGATTGAACATGGGGAGTGAAGGCAGGGACTGTCAAAATGCCAGTGTTCTAATGTCATAGGACATGAAAAGAATACAAAAATTGTATGTATACATTATATGTATCACAGTGCATCTAGATGAGAATTAAATGCAGCATGCAAAAATGAAAATTATATTTTAAGGCGATAGCAGCATAGTAGTTCATCTTTACTATTACTTAATCATTTTAGTAACTCTTCTCAAAGCTCTTTACCTACACCAAACCTAAGCTCTAATAATCCCTGAAGACTGTTGTTGCACAGCAGGCCCAGCACGACTCAAGTAGTAAGTCTGCCTTCCAAGCACCACGTTACAGAATCACCCTTGTCACGTCATTGCTAGTGTGGAGAACCACCGAGCTGCTCATACTGCAGACTCTGGGCTTCTTCGGGCTCCTGGTGTCATGGGAAAAGACGAGGAGCAGGCAGGGACCTGCCTAATTTGGGGTTCTAATCCGTCTTCTTTCTCTTCCCTTTAGGCTTTTGATATTATGAGAGTGACACATGGCAGGGAGCACAGCCTGATTGAAGATTTGATTCTGCTCTTAGAAGAATGTGATGCCAACATCAGAGCACCCTAAGGGAACCCCGCCCCCCCATAGAGGGAGAGACAGCTTATACCTTTATTGAATGCCTTATTGAGGTCACACACTCTCTATTTTGTTTGTTGTGTGAACCTCCCCTATTGGAAATGCTGTTCTGTATTTACTTTGGTAAATAAAGTCAGACATATGGTTTGCACACCACATGAATCTTTAGTTGTAGAGAAGCACAATTATAATAAATATAAAAAATTTGGTTGAAAATGCCATCTGCTAATTGTTTGCTTTGCTTACTCACTGGTAATGTTTAAGATCTCAGCATTAAAGATAGAAAATCCTATTAAAAGCATAACAGAATAAGTTGTAACTTTCTCCTTAGATAAACGGAGGGATAGTTGGATAAAAATCAATGTTTTCATATTTGCTTCCAAGCAAAATCTTAATGTCCATTTTGGCAAGAAGCAAGATTTTCAGATGTCTTCACTGCTTGCGGTAAACGATATGTATGTCCATGATTCACTTCCAAATACATCTGCAACACAAGAAGTTTTACTCTAAATCCTAGAAAGACGTCATGTTAGGTTTTATTAGAAAAGGACAGGAGGTCTTAATGGAAAAAAAAGAAAACTGTTTTTCATATGTCTCACGGCTCTTTGTGTAACTCATTCTGAGCATTTTATAACCCTTTGTGTATGTCATGCTTTTGGAAGGGGAATTTTCTTCTATAAATCTCTATGTGTAAGGTTCGACCCTGTGATCTACATAGCGTGGGGCTCCATTATCCTGCAGGAAGCAGGGTTCTAGCATCCCAGCTCAAATCAGGTTTGCTTTCTTTTCTTTTTTCTTACTGTTATTCCCCAATTCTACGGCCTGCTTTTCCACTTTCTGCTTTAGACAAATACAGAAACCTTTTCTTTTCCTCTAGCAAATAATAACTTCTTTCATGGCTCCGTGATCCTGTGAGCAGTTTAGTCCCTCAGGCTTAGAGAAGACTCCAGGAGTATTACTGAAGCTGACAGGAGTCTCAGAGAGCTTCCTGTCACCCACACCTTATTTTACAAGCAAGAAAATGAGATACAGGGAGTGATGGCAGAATCCAGGGCAGCAACTCAGGAGCTTCCCCCACTACCCCAGGAGGAGTGGCACATCCTCCGGCCACGTGGCCGCACTGCGGCGGCAGCCATGTCAGAATGACACATGGACGTCTGGTCGAGCCAGAAGGAACCAACCTCATTTTGCAGCAGAGAAAGCTGACGCCTAGAAACTGGAATCCACGTGAACACCTGGTGGGCACTGTGATCACTGAAACGTGCCTGATCTCGCGCACACTGACGCGTTCTGCAGCCGTTTCGTCAGCGTGCTTGGCTCGGGCTACTGTCCATCAAGTATCAGGCACCTCTAAAGCACACAGCATCTCTAATAGCCACAGCAGCCCAACAAGGTAGGTGTTCTGAAGCCCATTTTATAAGTAAGGAAACTGAGGCCTGGAGTTCTTAGATGCTCTGGGATCTCTCCTGATTTATTGTGACCTTGAGAAAATGGCTGAATCTCAGTCTTTTTGAGAGACCAGTTCTACCCAATTCAACAACTACATATTGAATGGTTATTGTGTTTTTAGGAAAAAGAGATATAAAGACTGAATAAGGTGTGCCCCTCATCCTCAAAATGCACACTGTGTGATATCGTATTTATATCAGTTAGCTTTTACTGAAAAATAAACTATCCCCAAATAACACTTATTTTGTTCACTATTCTGTATGTCAGCAATTTGGCTGGACAATTGCTTCTGGTTTGGCCCAGGCTCCACATACCCCTGCCCTTACAAAGTCCCACTGCAAGAGCATGGATGTGTGGAGAGGAAGAAGTTGTGGCCATGTATGCAGTCCACCATAGCAGCCCTTGCACTCTTTCGGCATTACGGAACATTTAGTGATTTTAATGAAATCCATAGACCTTGGTTGGCTTGGCTGGTCTCAGCTGGGCACACTCGCTGTCTGCAGTTGTTGGTGGGTCTGCTGGGGAAACAAGGTGACTGGGGCCATGTAGCTCATTGGGCTAGCCCAGCCTTGTTGACATTGCAGCAGGGTTCCAGGAACAGTAAGTAGGCAAGCCCCAAAGTGCAAGCACTTTTCCAATCTGCTTGGATCACATTTACTCATCTCCCGTGGGCCAAAGCCAATCACAGTGCCAGCCCAGAATCAAGGGTGGATAGACTTCTCTCAGTCAGAGGAGCCACAAAGTCTATTACAAGGACATAGATCTTGGGAGAGCAAGACGTTGTAGACATTTACGCAGTCCCCCATGGCAGCCCTTAAGCTATCTTGGTGTTACGGAACATTTAATGAATTTGATGAAACCCACAGACCTTCTTTCTAGAAAAACATATACATATGAGCAAGTTGCTTGTTCACATTTGCTTGTAGGATCAGGGATTCTTGAACTCCCTACGGCCCATCAATGGATTCCCTGGGGTCCTTCATCTAATGAAAAATAGACTTGCTGCCTTTCAAAAACACTGTGAATTGTCTTGGTTCCTAATTTTTAACTCATTAGGAAAAGAAAAAGGCCATAACAGAAGGCAGAGGTAGTAACTTACGTGCCAAATGAGCAGAGTTCACCGATAGGGCCCCATGTTTGCCCATTTTCTGAATGAAAGTTATCAGTCAGTGATGATCCTGGATTAAGAGATTTGCCTTCACGCCTCCTAGAGAAAAAGCATGATAGGCTTTTAAATCCCTCTCAGCCCACCTCCAGTTTTCTGAGAAAAGCCCCTTTAAAGGAAGGGGCCCAGCCTGCACCAACTTCTAACAGAAAGCAAACATTTAAGCAATGGTAAACATTTAACAAACAACTCTACAGCTAAATAATTTTGGAGAAGGGGAAAGGAGATGGAGAATATAATTTAAAATCCATGTCACTGGTGGCTGACAATTTATTGCTGCCCCAGCCTCCATGACTGCTATTTCATTAATCCATAGTCACTGCAGCGGCAGGCTTTTTTCACATCAGTAACCTGACGCCATTAGTTGCTCCTCTGGGATGAGAACACATTTAAACTGAAAATGAACACGCTGGGCATAATTTATGGCCATGCCATGTGAATGCCAAGAGTGCAGGGGAGGAAGGCTGCCTGGGAAGCCTGTTCACTATGAGAGCTCAGAACAGGCTTCCTCTAGCCAAGCAAGAGCGCCGGGTGGGTGAAGACGGCAGCCATCCTCTGATGAAGCCAGACAGCCACAAAGCACAGAGTCCCCTCATTCAAGCTTCACTGCAGGGATGAAAGAGCAATTTCATACGTGGGAGTCCCCACCTCGAGGTATGCCTTGAAAATTCTTTTCTGGCCCAACCAGGAGGTGATGTTATACTCACTCAGAGTAGCCCACTGGGATTCCACCGGGACATGGTTCTGAGCATTGTCTGTGAAGCAGCACAAAATCCTACCACTGGCAGCAGCTTCAGGAAAACACCAGAGCCCTGCTTTCACTTGAGCTCTGTAAGAGATCAAGCTGACTGAGAAAGCCCAGCAATACCACCCCCAATGTGGGACACGTGACCTGTTTGAGGTTTGTAAACATCAAAATGCGATTGGTTCACAGTCACTATATTCAAAACCAGTTCAAAATACATCAAAACTCAATTCTCTGCTCTTCATATTTAGCTCAGCTCCGTCATTGTCCTTCTCCCCTTCAGCACGGAAACTCAGAGCCACTGACTCGTCCCTTGTCCCTTATCAGAGGAATAAGTTCTGTCTATTCATCCTCTGAAATGTTTTTTTAAATTTCAGCCATTTTTATCCTTATCCATTTCCAGGCTCTTTGCAGGCCCCCAGCACCTCTGCAAAGACTTCCTCGCTGACCTCCTTGCTTGCCATCCCTCTGTTCCCTGCCTCCATCTAGCTGCCAGTCATCTCCCCAAAACGCCTATCCCGTCATTTTCTCATGTAACTCCTCTGCTCAGAAACTTACAGCGGCTCCCCATTGCCACCGCACTCGAAGTCTAATCTTCAGATTGGCAGTGATGGTCTAAACTACCAAATCTTACACTTACTGATCCCTATGTGTCCCTGACAACCTAGCTGGACCAAGTGCCCCGTCCCCGACTCCGAGCTCCTGAATTATGCCGTCTTCTTCATCACTTCCTTCTTTTGTTCATACTGACTGAACCACCTTTCTTCTCCATCTATTTAAATTGAATTCATTCTCAAAGGTCTAGCCCAAGCCTCTTCCTTTCTCTTTTTTAAAAAACATTCAGATATGTTATAGTCTATAACCAGAATTCTTTTTTTTTTTAACATCTCTATTGGAGTATAATTGCTTTACAATGGTGTGTTAGTTTCTGCTTTATAACAAAGTGAATCAGTTATACATATACGTATGTTCCCATATCTCTTCCCTCTTGTGTCTCCCTCCTCCCACCCTCCCTGTCCCACCCCTCTAGGTGGTAACAAAGCACCGAGCTGATCTCCCTGTGCCATGCAGCTGCTTCCCACTAGCTATCTATTTTACGTTTGGTAGTGTATATACGTCCATGCCTCTCTCTCACTTTGTCCCAGCTTACCCTTCCCCCTCCCCATATCCTCAAGTCCATTCTCTAGTAGGTCTGTGTATTTGTTCCCGTCTTACCCCTAGGTTCTTCATGACCTTTTTTTTTCCCCCTTAGATTCCATACATATGTGTTAACATACGGTATTTGTTTTTCTCTTTCTGACTGACTTCACTCTGTATGACAGACTCTAGGTCCACCCAGCTCACTACAAATAACTCAATTTCGTTTCTTTTTATGGCTGAGTAATATTCCATTGTATGTATGTGCCACATCTTCTTTGATGCTCAAGTTGTATCAGCCTTGGCTACTGGGATCGTCTTCAAGCTGGATCCCGTGTCCTGTGATGCTGTGATTGGGAAACACTTTTTTGCTTTGGTGTGCAGCAAGATAAAGATATTCCAGGCTCACCTTACACTTTTGCACTCTAGACCTGGAACTAACCATTCTCTAAGGAGCTCTGGTTTCTTTTACTGAGGAATGGTATTTAGAAGCCCTGATCCAGGCACTGTGTTTGCTTATTGCTCCTAGGGAGTGACTGCTTTCTAGGCCTCTTTAAAATTGTGAGCTCACACTGATACCACCAATTAAAATCCAGCATCGTGGGTATTCTTCCTCTTTCTCCTTCCATCTTTGTACTTCTCTCATACACACAAAATAGTTCTGAAATTATGACTACAACCATTACTAACAGCAAACCTACTAAGTGAAATTTAAGATTCTTTTCTAGTGCTTTTTGTTCTTAGGCAAAAAAAGGTTGTATTTTCAGAATACTATGTTTAAAAGTTATTTGAATTAAATTTTCCTCTGTGATTATGTAATTTGATATCCAATTAGGTTTGTTTCTTTTTTTATTCAACTTTAGCGTTTGCCCCATTATTAACTTATGCTGGTATATAAATATCAATATAATACATATTAATATAGATTATATTTTGCTATTACAAATAATGCCATAATGGAAAACCTTGTACGTATGTTTTTTCATATTGCTAGAGATGTACCTTCAGGATAATTTCCTAAAAGTGGAATTGCTGAGTCAAAGGGTAAATGTATATGTAATTTTATTAGGTACTGTCAAATTTACCTTGAGAGGGGTTATATAATAATGCCTGTTTCCCCTCAGCCTTGCCAACAGAGCGGATTCTTCTAAGCTGATAGGTGAGAAATGGTATCTCAATGCCTTTTTCTTATTAGTGAAGTTGGATGTCTTCAAATATTTAAAGGCCTTTTGCCTATCTTTTGTGAACTATCCTTACATGTCTTTTGTCCATTTTTCTACCAGATTTTTAAAGGTTTTTTTCCTCTTGATCTTTATATATTAGGGAGATTTTCCCTTTATAATATTTAATCTCTCAGCTTGACATTTGCTTTTTGACTTTGCTTTAATTTTTTGCCCTGAGTTCCTTTGCATAGGATTTTCAAAAACATTCCTTAAGAACTCTATTCCATGACAATCCAGCTTCCAGTTATAAAAGTAAGCACTACCAACCTTCCTTGCATAGGTTCTTGACTCTTAAAACTTCATGAGTTCAGTTGATATTTTAAAATTCATTCTTCTACTACCCATTCTATGATCTTCTTGTCTTCAGTCAGCACCTTGCCTTGTCAAGGTGCTGACCTGGTGAAATGATTCAGATTTTCATTCCTGAACTGTCCGGGTCCTTAGTGGTTTTGCCTTTGTGGGTTGCGTCAATCTTCATTAAACTGGTTATACAACGGCTAAGATGCACTTCAGAGAATCCCCTGGGTTCAGACATGGTCCTCCTTCACCCCATTGTGTAGCAGCAATTTGATACTGAGATCAGTCGGTTCAACCAGATCAGTAATCCGCTCTTCCCCTGTTGACTCAGAGGCATGAAGAGCCCCAAATGAACACATGGCAGTCTCAGTTCCCATAATAATGGAGCCACTTTTGCATTCCCTGAGGAATCATTCCTCCCTTAGAAAGACATTTAAGCCAGCAGATCCAAAAGTCACAGGAGTAGGAAGCAAAAATCTGCAAATGCATTATTAACTGTAACTGTGAGAGAAAATTATTTACAACCCCAAATTTGAAAGATAAATGCCAACCTAGTATATTAAAAGTAAATGCAGGGCTTCCCTGGTGGTACAGTGGTTAAGAATCCACCTGCCAATGCAGGGGACACGGGTTCGAGCCCTGGTCTGGGAGGATCCCACATGCTGCAGAGCAACTAAGCCCATGCACCACAACTACTGAGCCTGCGCTCTAGAACCTGTGAGCCACGACTATTGAGCCCGCGTGCCACGACTACTGAAGCCCGCGTGCCTAGAGCCCTGCTCTGCAATAAGAGAAGTCACCACAATGAGAAGCCCACGCACTGCAATGAAGAATAGCCCCCGCTCGCCACAACTAGAGAAAGCCCATGCACGGCAACAAAGACCCAATGCAGCCAAAAATAAATAAATTAAATAAATAATTTTTTTTAAAAAAGTAAATGTAGAATAAGGACTGTAAGTCTCCCAAATTATATTTCCTATGAATACTTTCTTAGGAAGCTAGTGAATGATTTTAATACTTTAATATCTTTAATATCTTCTCTCTCTTTCCTATTTTCCATCTTTTCTATTTTTGTTTTACTTTATGCAAGGTTCTCTCCATTTTAAGTCTCAAATTTTTATAGGAATTTTTTCACTTCTGCTAGCATTATTTTTTTAACTTTCAAGAGCTCTTGTTTTATTCTCCAGTGTTCTTTTAAAATAGCATCTTGTTCTTGTTTTACAGATTCAGTATCTTATCTCTCTAAGGATAAAAAGATAATGATAGTGGGGAGAAGGTTAATTTATTTTTCTCTGCATAATTTGTCTCTACCAAATTACCTTTTCTTTTTGTTTGTTTTATTCTCTATCATTCATATAATACTTCTTTCTCAAATATCTGGTGAACACTGGCTATCCATTCATAATTTAGAATAAGATTCCATAAAAACTGATTGGACACTTTATGGCTTCTGATTATGGAATGCTGGGTTTTGTGTCACAACTCTCTCATCAAGAACAATGAAAAATGCCAGGGGGAAAACACAAGAAAAACGTTCAAAACACTGAAGAGATTAAGAAACGCTGAGGAACCTCGAGGCTAATTTTTGGATGAAAGCCTGTTAACAGAGAGGTTAGTGAACTATTAGATATCAGAACCAAAGCTGCTTGCCCATGAAAGGCATTTGTCAGTGCCGCATACTTGGATTTCAGAGGCTGTATGGGGAAAGGGGGACAGAAGTTAAGTCTCATGAAATCCCTAAAGTGGTAAGACTTAAGAGAGATTCTGTTTATACTGAACTGGGACCCCAAAAGGCTAAATACTTATTGTAAGGGGAGATAGGCTCAGGAATGTCTTCATGTTGAAAAGAATAATAAATTTAAAATGAAAGGAAAGGGGAGGCAAAAAGAAGACTCTGTAACTCTAGTGCCTAAAGATTAGTCCTTATGTGAATTTACTATCCAAGCAGGCAAAGTCTGGGCTGACCAAAGAGCCTCAGGTTGTGAACTGACTTGGGATGATTCTCAGCTGATAATGTCCCCTAATCTCTGGCAGAAACAAATGAAAAACCTCACTGGAGAAGGGTACATTCATCCTTGGCCTCTGGGAAAGCCCTCAAGTCATTTTTCAAGGTCAGTGACTGACCAGTCAATGGTAATCAGGAACTCAAGAACAGAGGTGACATGAGTATGTACAGGAATATCATAGGCGTATTTTAAAACAATTACATTCACTACTTAAATTAATAAGTGATAGATTTTTAAACTACAGAGAATAAGGAATAATAAGAAGTGAAACAGTATATCTGGAAAAGAATCATACAGATTCTAGAGATAAAAAATACAATAACTGAAATGAAAACTGCAGTGGATACCCTTGGTAGCCATTTGGTCGGAGTAGAAGAAAACATTCATGGACTGGCAGATAGGTCTGAAGAAATTACTCATAATGCAGCACAGTGAGAGAAAAACATGGAAAATATAGTAAATAATTGAAAAGGTGAGGAGGAAATAGTAATCAGGTCTACCATACACTTGATCTAATAAGACCCATAAGGATAGAGGGGTAAGAGTATGCAGCACATAACGGTTGAAAAATTTCCAAAACTGATAAAAGCATTAATCCACAGATTCAAAGATCCAGTGAATTTCAAGCATGATAAATAACAAGAAATTCACAACAGGTACATCATTGTGAATTTAAGAAAAATGAAAAAAGAGAAAATCTTAAAAGCAACCAAAGTAAAAAGGCAGATTACCTTCAAAAGAATGCCAGTTAGAGTCACAGGTGATTTCTCATCAGCACCACTAGAAGTCAGAAAGAATGGAATGCTGTTTTCCATTGATGAAACTGATCAATGAAATTGATGAAAGAAAATAATGGTCACCCTAGAATATTAAACCCTGCAAAGTTATCTTTCAATACTAAGGTGAAATGAAGACATTTAAAACCAAAATCCAAGAGAACTTATTAAAAGTCCCTTACTGGTAAAAAAAATCCTAAAAGATGTGCATGATGCGGAAGGGAAGTAATCACAGATGGAAGGTCAGAGTTGCAAAAAGAAATGGAAAAGTAGGAAAATGGCTACTATTTGGACAAATACAAATGAGGTTTGTATTTTTACAAAAGAGTAATAATAATGTCTACTAGGGTTACAAAATGAGACATAAACACTAGATAACAATAAAAGTATACAAGGAGGGAGTAAATAATATTGAAATGTTCTAAGGTCCTTGTATGGTCCAAACCATACAAGGAAAAAGATTTTGATTAACTTTATACCTTGATAAATTAATTATGCATGTTTTAATTTCTAGGGTAGCCACCAACAGGACAGAGTGTATAACTTACAAACTCTTAGAAGAGAAAAGGGAATTATTTTTAAAAAGACTCAGACATCTCTTATCAAAAGAGCAGGGGAGGGGGAAGCAGGGAGGCAGAAATTTTAAAATAAGAGGGAAATTTTAAGCACAAAATAAGATATTAGATTTAAGTCTAAATATATCAGTATTTACACTAAGTGTAATTTAGTAAACAGAGTAAATACATAGTAAATGTTTCCACTAAAATAATATCAGATTGGATTTCAAAAGTCCAACTATATGCTCTTAAAGAGAGACATCTAAACATAGGGGTACAGAATTTTAAGGTAAAAGAAAAAGGTATGCTATGCACATACTAACCGAAACAAATCTGGTGTGGCTATTAATAATTAATAAATATAATAGACTTTAAGGCAAAAGGTATTATTAAACACAGAGACATTAATCAAGGTAAAATATTCAATCGACCAGGAAGATACAACAATTCTAAAATTTGTAGACACATAATAATATAGCATTAGTATATATAAAGTAGAAATGAACAGAATTATTAATGGAAATAGACATATCAACAATGATAATGATATATTAACTCAAAGATCAAAGAAAAAATTACAATCGAAATACAAACATATTCTAACTGAATGATAACAAACAAAAACTTGTATGATCAGTCATAGTTAATCAGATATAGATAGTCATAAATATATATGTTAGAAATGTTCTAAGGTCCTTGTATTGTTCAAAGAGAAAATTAGGCCAATAATAAATGAGCTAAGAACCTATCTCAAGAGCTTAGAAAAAGCTCAGAAAATATACCGAACAAAAGTAGAACGAAGGAAATGATAAAGATCAGAGCAGAATTTGAGAAAACACAAAGTAAGCACAAAATAGAGTGGATCAATAACAATAAAAAGTCTATTTTTTGAAAACACTAATAAACTGACAAACCTCTGGCAAAATTAATGAAGAAAAAAGAGGAGCTACAAATATGTAGTATTCGAAATGGAAAGGGAACAGCAATCCAGATGCCTCAGCATTAAATAAGAGAATTTTTAACAACTGTATACCAAAATTGTTGAAAAGATATGAAAATGAACAAATTCCTAGAAAATACAACTTACCAAAGCTGACTCAAAAAAATGTTTAAAAATCTAAAAAATTGACTTCGGGAAGATGGCAGAAGAGTAAGACGCAGAGATCACCTTCCTCCCCACAGATACACCAGAAATACATCTACACGTGGAACAACTCCTACAGAACACCTACTGAACGCTGGCAGAAGACCTCAGACCTCCCAAAAGGCAAGAAACCCCCCACGTACCTGGGTAGAGCAAAAGAAAAAATAAACAGAGACAAAAGGATAGGGACGGCACCTGCACCAGTGGGAGGAAGCTGTGAAGGAGGAAAGGTTTCCGCACACTACAAGCCCCTTCGCGGGCGGAGACTGCGGGTGGCGGAGGGGGAGCTTCGGCGCCGTGGAGGAGAGCACAGCAACAGGGGTGCGGAGGGCAAAGCGGAGAGATTCCCACACAGAAGATCAGGGCCGACCAGCACTCACCAGCCCGAGAGGCTTGTCTGCTCACCCGCCGGAGCAGGCGGGCCTGGGAGCTAAGGCTCGGGCTTCGGTCGGAGCGCAGGGAGAGGACTGGGGTTGGCGGCGTGAACACAGCCTGCAGGGGCTTAGTGCGCCACGGCTGTCCGGGAAGGAGTCCGAGGAAAATTCTGGACCTGCCGAAGAGGCAAGAGACTTTTTCTTACCTCTGTGTTTCCTGGTGCGCGAGGAGAGGGGATTAAGAACGCTGCTTAAAGGAGCTCCAGAGACAGGCACGAGCCGCGGCTAGCGCACAGGTGGGGCCAAATCCAAAGCTGAGTACCTGGGAGCTGTGAGACTAAGAAGAGAAAGGGAAATCTCTCCCAGCAACCAGAGAAGCAGTGGATTAAAGCTCCACAATCAACTTGATGTACCCTGCATCTGTGGAATACATGAATAGACAACGAATCATCCCAAATTAAAGAGGTGGTCTTTGAGAGCAAGATTTATTATTCTTTCCCCTTTTCCTTTTTTTTGTGTGTATGTGTATGCTTCTGTGTGAGATTCTGTCTGCATAACTTTGCTTCCACCATTTGTCTGAGGGTTCTATCCGTCTGTTTTTGTTTTAATTTTTCTCTTAATAATTACTTTTTATTTTAATAACTTTATTTTATTTTACTTTATCTTCGTTCTTTCTTTCCTTCCTTCCCTCCTTCAGACAACGAATCATCAAAAATGGGAAGAGATATGATTCATTTTGTTGTGAAGCTGAAACTAACTTGTAAAGCAATTATACTCCAATAAATCTATTTTTAAAAATAAATAAAAAAATAAAATGAATAACCAAAATAGAAAATCTGAAAAATTATATATCCACTAATGAATAACAATGAACACTTTATATTCTTTCTAAAAAGATAATGAAAGCTGAGTTGGTTTCACTAGTGCATTCCACCAAAACTTTCAAGGAAGAAAAAAATTCAACCTTTCACAATTTTGTTCCAAGGAAGAGAATAGTAAGGAATACTTCCCAACTAATTTACACGTTTTTGCCTTAGTACCAAAATCTGACAGTATAGAAGGGAAAAGCACAAACCAATTTCACTCAAGAATATAGGTGTAAGAATCCTAAACAAATATTAGCAAATCAAAGTTAGCAGTACTTAATATACTGCTAAGCCAAAGTTAGCACAAATAGAAGAGATAACACATCCAGTAAATCCACTACATTAACACATTAGAGAGATGTTATCATGTGAATATCTTAGGATGTGCAGAAAAAGCATTTGATAAAATTCAACATCTTTTCATGATTAACTAAGATCTCAGCAACTTAATAATAGAAGGAAAATTCTTAAAAGGTGAAGGATATCTACAAAAACATAACAAGCATTATACTTAACAGTGAACACTGAAAGTGTGCCTTTATTAGTAGATAAGTTCTGGAGATCTAATGCACAGTATAGTGAATATAGACAAAAATATTGTATTGTAATCATTAAACTTGCTAAGAGACTAAATCTTAATTTTTCCCATAACAAAAAAGAAATGATTATTATTTGATGTGATAGAGGTGCTAGCACTACAATGGCATTCATATATAAATATATCAAATCAATATTTTGTATACCTTAAACTTACACAATGTTATATGTCAAATATATTTCATTTAAAAAAAGAAATATTCTATCAAGAAATATTTTCTCAGCATTGTACAGGAGCTTCTAGCCAGTGTCATAAGGTAAGAAAAAGAAAAAAAAGATTTAAGAATCATTATAATCACTATATCATTATAATCATTAAAATTATATAGTAATAACTATATTACATATTATATAATATATATGATATGATATAATACTATTATATAATAATATATTATACTATATTACATAACATAATATTATAATATATAATATTATTTTTATAATTATACTTAAAATATATAATTATAAACATGATTATATATTATATATTACATAATATATTGTTATATAATATATTGTTATATAACTATAATATATTATATAACAATATATAATAAATATAGTCATTATAATGATATAAATATATCAATTATATTTATATAAATGAATATAAGTGTATCATATATATAAATATATCAGAGACCCCAAAAGTCCACCATTTCCTAGAGAGACCAGGCAGTCATCTGGAGACAAAGAGAAGTTAATTATATTGGATATTTTTCATTATGAAGGTAAAATTATTTGTTCTTACTGGAATAGAATATATATATTCCACACAAGTATATATACTATAATCTATATTTATGTAAATATATATTTATATACATATGTGTAAAATATACATGTGTGTGTAATTGTATGATTAGCCTTCCTTCTCCACAATGTCTCTGCCAGAACCACTGTCCATGAACTCATAGAATGTCTTACTTTCCCAGTATCCTACACAAAATTGCTTCTGAGAAACTCATTTTACAGCAAAAGAAATATGGTAACATGCTCAAGTCCATGAAATATACCAGTCTTATCATGTACCCTTATCTTCCAGAAGTAACTGAGCTGACAGAATAGTGGATGGTCTAATGAAGTTTCAGTTAAAACACCAATTAGGAGACAAGCCCAGGATGTTGGGTATTGCCCTATGGCCATGGTTTGTGCTTTGAATTAGTCATCAGTATGTGATTCTCTTATAGAAGACTTGATGGAAAAACACACTTAAAAATGTAAATTCAAGCCATGAAGTTACAAAAGACTAGCACGTTTAATAAACTCATTAATACATACCAACAAAGAAAGGCAAATAATTCAAATGGCAGAAAATCTAAACAGGCAAAAGAGGAAATCCAAGGGGCTGAAAAAAGCATATGATCTTGCACTCAACAACATTAGTAATCAGAGAAATCCAAATTTAACCCACAATAAAACATTACTATGCATTCTCAGACTGGATGGTTTTTTAAAAAAGTTGATAGTACAAGTGTTGAGCAGGCCATAGATGACAAGAACTACTATACTAGGGAATAAAATGTATATTAGCACTTTGATAAGCAATTTCTAATTAACCAGTAATGTTAAAGCTATCTCTTCCCAATCTTTTGATTTCAAACTTTTTTTAATCATTCAGATCTCTTATAAACAACATAGCATAGATGGTTTTTGTTTTTTCTTAAAAATTCTTTCTCATAAATTTTTTCATTGGAGCATTTAGTTTGTTTAATATAACTACTAATTTATTTGGGTTTAAATCTACCATTTTACTATGTGCTTTCATTTGTATCAATTGATCTATACTCCTTTGTTGTCTTCATTTAAATTTTTTATACTTTTTATCCCCTCCATTAGCTAGAAGTTAATACCCTCATACTATTTTGTTTTGAATTTTATTTTTTATACAGCAGGTTCTTATTAGTTATCTACTTTATATATATTAGTGTACATATATCAACTCCAATCCCCCAATTCATCCCACCACCATCACCCCCGCCCTGCCACTTTCCCCCCTTGGTGTCCATATGTTTGTTACCTACATCTGTGTCTCTATTTCTGCCCTGAAAACTGGTTCATCTGTACCATTTTTCTAGGTTCCATATATATGCATTAATATACGATATTTGTTTTTCTCTTTCTGATTTCACTCTGTATGACAGTCGCTAGATCCATCCACGTCTCTACAAATGACCCAACTTCGTTCCTTTTTATGGCTGAGTAATATTCCATTGTATATATGGACCAAATCTTCTTTATCCATTCGTCTGTTGATAGGCATTTAGGTTGCTTCCATGACCTGGCTATTGTAAATAGTAGAGCAATGTACTACAAACTTTTGTTTGTTGGAAGATTTTTAATCACAGTTTCAATTTCATTACTTGTGATTGGTCTGTTCATATTTTCTATTTCTTCCTGGTTCAGTCTTGGAAGGTTATACCTTTCTAAGAATTTGTCCATTTCTTCCAGTTTGTCCATTTTATTGGCATAGAGTTGCTTGTAGTAGTCTCTCATGATGCTTTGTATTTCTGTGGTGTCCATTGTAACTTCTCCTTTTTCATTTCTAATTTTATTGATTAGAGTCCTCTCCCTCTTTTTCTGGATGAGTCTGGCTAAAGTTTTCTCAATTTTGTTTATCTTCTCAGAGAACCAGCTTTTCATTTTATTGATCTTTGCCTTTGTTTCCTTCATTTCTTTTTCATTTATTTCTGCTCTGATCTTTATGATTTCTTTGTTCTATTAACTTTGGGTTTTGTTTGTTCTTCTTTCTGTAGTTCCTTTAGACGTAAGGTTAGATTGCTTATTTGAGATTTTTCTTGTTTCTTATTTGTATGTTATTTGTTTTTTCCCTTGTTGCTTTCAGTAATTTTTCTTTGTCTTTAATATTTGTCAATTTGATTATCTATGTGTCTTGGCATGTTTCTCCTTGGGGTTATCCTGCCTGGGAGTCTCTGCACTTCCTGGACTTGGGTGGCTATTTCCTTTCCCATGTTAGGAAAGTTTTCGACTATAATCTCTTCAAACATTTTCTCTGGTCCTTTCTCTCTCTCCTTTTGGGACCCCTATAATGCAAATGTTGGTGTGTTTAATGTTGTCTCAGAGGTCCCTTAGGCTGTCTTCATTTCTTTTCATTCTTTTTTCTTTATTCTGTTCTGCACCAGTGAATTCCACCATTCTGTGTTCCAGGTCACTTATCTGTTCTTCTGCCTCAGTTATTCTGCTATTGATTCCTTCTAGTGTATTTTTCATTTCAGTTATTGAACTGTCCATCTCTGTGTGTTTGTTCTTTAGTTCTTCTAGGTGTTTTTTATTTAATTCTTCTAGGTATTTGTTCTTTAATTTTTCTAGGTCTTTGTTAAAACATTTCTTGCATCTTCTAGATCTTTGCTTCCATTCTGTTTCCAAGGTCCTGGATCATCTTCACTCTCATTATTCTGAATTCTTTTTCTGGGAGGTTGCCTATCTCCACTTCATTTAGTTGTTTTTCTGGGGTTTTATCTTGTTCCTTCATGTGGTACAATGTCCTCTGCCTTTTCATTTTGTCTATCCTTCTGTGAATGTGGTTTTCTTTCCACAGGCTGCAGAATTGTCACTTTTCTTGCTTCTGCTGCCTGCCCTCTCCCTCATACTATTTTTTAGTTATTACTTAAAAATTGCAAAATGTGTCCTTGACTTACCAATGTCTAATATTTCCTAGTACTTTTACTTGCCTCCCAAACAATGTAATAATCTTAGAATTTATGTTCATTTAATTTCTCCTGATTTGCATGCTATCTTTGTTGTGTATTTGTATTATTTAAATACTTTAAATCCCATAAGATTGTTGTTTTATAGCATCAATGTTCACTTAGATTTTCCACATGTTTACTCTATTTCTTGCTCGTTTCTCTCTGCATTTCTGAACTTCCATCTGGGGTCACTTTCCTGCAAAAAATTCCCTTTAGTATTTTCTGAATGGTGGATCTGCTGATAATGAATTCTCTCAGTTCTTGTTTGTCTGAATATGGCTTCATTTCACCTTCAGTTTTGAAGTATATTTTCACTGGAATTCTAGGTGGCAGATACTTTCATTCAGCACTTGAGAATTTTATTCTATTGTCTTCAATTTCCATTGTTTCTGTTGAGAAGTCATATATTGTTCTATTGTTGCTTCTTTGATAATGTTTTCTTTCTCCATACAGCTCTTTGTTTTTCCTTTTTAGCAGTGTTACTGTGATGTGTCCAATTTGGGATTTCTTTTCATTTACTCTAATTGGAGTTTGTAGGTCTCCTTGAACCAGTGGTGGTTTGATGTCTTTCATCTGTTACAGAAAAGTCTCAGCAAATATCTGTTCAACTATTGCTTCTGACTCATTATCTTGCTTCTTCAGAGACTCCAATTCCGTATATGTTAAGACCTTCTTTCTGTGTCCCCCTTGTCTCTTACCTGCTCTTGTATTTTCCATTCTTTTGACTATGTCACTTCATCCTGAAAATTTCCATTAATTTTTTTCCAGTTTATTAGTTCTTTCTTTCTCTGAGTCTAATCTGCTATTAAACCTAACTACTTAGTTCTTACTTTCCGCTACTTTATTTTTTAGTTACATAAGTTCTGTTTTAGAATAGCCAGTTTCTGCACAAATTCTTAATTTTGTTTTTCTTCTTTTTGAATCTATTAAGCTTATTTATTTTAAACTCTGTATCTGATCATGCCATTATCTGGGCCTCCAGGTAACTGTCTGTTTGAAGTATATGTTGTTTCTTTTGGTTTTCCTTCAAGTTGTTTTTATCTTTGTATGCCTGATTATATTTTAATTGAGTGTTAACATTGTTATAAAAAGTTATAGAAATAAGACATAGGAAAATGTTATCTTGGCTATGCAAAGTAGCAATCTTAGATAACTTTAGTCTATTTTCAAAAACTGAGATGATTTGTGCTGAGTTTCAGTCTACCCCAGTTCACCCTTACTCCTAGGATATAGCCCTTTGGGGTCACAACCCAAAGCAGAGGGGATTATCAGGTTCCTGTTGTTGAGCCCTAGACCCAGTTTTTGTCCCATATTCCCATGAAGCTGTCCAAAGTGCTGCTCAGCTTTTCAGCTTCTCATAGTCTCTTTTGATATCAGTGTAGTGGGAAGAGTTGAAGCCAAAGTATAAAATACCTTGAATAATGGGATAAAAAATATTGATCTCCGCTCAAGGGGATTTTGCTTCATTAAAAGTACTCTTGCATTTGTAGAAAGATCTATATCATACTGTATCTGGT
This sequence comes from Neophocaena asiaeorientalis asiaeorientalis, assembly GCF_003031525.2. NCBI lineage: Eukaryota > Metazoa > Chordata > Mammalia > Artiodactyla > Phocoenidae > Neophocaena > Neophocaena asiaeorientalis. Next base: position 369,346 of record NW_020172144.1, read on the forward strand.
CCCTCCAAGTGATCAGATAAATCACTGGAATTTTTTTATAGTAGAATCACTTAAGAGTGCCTGTATGCTATGGCTTATAAGTTCTAGTACTGTCAGGGTAAGTGTGGCTCTGATCTCTGCTGTAGAACACATGGGGGAATGTTGCTGCCTGTGCCTTGTACTGGGGTGAGAGTTTGGGGAAAGACATATGTGAGAATGAAGACAATGTATTCAAGGGCCCTTATGCAGGCCATCCCACTCAGCTTGGCTAAATTCAGAATCAACAGAGTCACCATGAAAAGAAGGAAAAACAAAAGTACCTGCGGTAGAATAAGGTTGCAAAGGACTGATTTGGCTGAAGTTTCCAAAAGAGCCTCTGGGATAGACAAAGACACTAGGGCTGGCCTTCTCTGGAGCCAGAGCCATCAGGTAAAGGTGAGCAAGTCACCACTGCACACGATGCTAGGGACAGAGATAGACACCCCCCCACCCTTCTCTCCATCTCTATGTTCTGCCTGCTTCTCCCCAGGGTCTCCTGGTCTTGAGTTGTCTTACCTATAACACAGTTACAAGGGGGCTATCTGAATGCCTAGGTTTTTCCAGGGCAGATTCCACACGTTTATTTTTTTGCACACATAAACAACTCTAATATTTTGACAACCAAATTACCACTTTAAAAAAGAAATTATAGTAAAATCTATATAACAAGCAATTCACCATTTTAACTATTTTTAAATGTAAAGTTCAGGACATTGAGTACATTCCAATTGTGCAACCAATCTCAAGAACTCTTTTCATCTGCAAAACTGAAATTCTATACCCATTAAACAATAACCCTTCATTCCTCTCTCCCTGCAGCCTCCTGAAAACACCATTTTACTTTCTGTCTCCATGAATTTGACCATTCTAGGTATAAATAGAATCATACAATATCTGTCCTTTTGTTTCTGGTATATTTCACTTAGCACATATTCAAGGTTCATCCGTGTTGTAGCATGTATCAGAATTTAGTTCCTTTTTAAGGCTAATAAAACATGCCTGTGTGTGTGTGTGTGTGTGTGTGTGTGTGTGTGTGTGTGTGTGTGTTGCATATATATCACATTTTGTTTTTCAGTCAATGGACATTTGGGTTGTTTCAACCTTTTGGCTATTGTGAATAATGCTGCTATGAACATTGGCATATAGATGTCTTTTCAAGTACTTCCTTTCAATTCTTTTGTGTACATACCCAGAAGTGGAGTTACATATGATAATCCTATGTTTAATTTTTTGAGGAACTGCTGTACTGTTTTTCACAGTAGCTGCACCATTTTACATTCCTCTCTGCAATGCACAAGGGTTCCAACTTCTTCATATTCTTGCTAACACTTGTTATTTCCTTCCTTCCTTCCTTTCCTCCCTTCCTTTCTAATACTAGCCATTCTAATGGGTGAGAAGTGGTATCTCATTGTGCTTTTGATTTGCATTTCCCTAGTGATTAGCCAAACTGCATTTTGTTTGGCCAGATTTGACATTTAAACAGCCTTTATATGTACAATGAGAATAAAAATCCTTTGCTAAACCACATGTGTATTTTTGGTTAAAAAGAAGGTACGGGCCATCAAAATCAACCAGGGGGTTTGCTGCGCTGACCTGTCTGTGTGCTGAGCCTTGAGATATTTATTGGGGAAGGCTCTTCTCTGAGACCCTGTAGGCCCAGCTCAAGGCATGTGGGTGGAGAACCCTCCTCTTCACCCCTTACCATCTCAGATACAGCAACATTCACTTCACATACAATGAATGGCTAGGGCCTTTTTACTATTGGAGACAATTTGACATTAATTTCCATGAGGTGCCATCTTTCAGTTCAATGTGTTTCACGGGTCATATGATCTTCGATTACTAAGGTGACACTTAGGAAAATTTTACAGCAAATTGAGTCCCAAATTACAGCCCCTGAAGGAGTCCGCATTAACAACGGTCTGTAAGATCCCAGCAGGGGGCCTGAGCCAGGTTATACTGCAATCAAATGTGGTCACTAATATAACATTTCAGTAGGAACAAGAGGAATGTATTGTTAAGACACGTGTGCTGATCTTCTCTTTTCAGAAAAGGAGGGCTCAAATCACCACAGACACCCCTAGATTATGGAATAATAAAGGCAGAATTATTTTTGCATGAATTGGGATTTCCCTGTAGCTGAGTTAAGAAGCATGACCCACTATGAGTGAATTGGAATTACTCACCCTTCTTTTTCTTTTCTTCTCTTCTCTTCTCTCTCTGTTGCATCAACCACTCTGATTGTTTTAGTTCTACTGCAGGCATTTTACTCCTCACATTTAATAAACCAGTGCCTCTAGAATAACAGAGTGTGAGAAAATTAGAGTGGATAATTACTAAGCAAAACCTATGAAAATAACAAGCATCACCCATAGACTAATTTCTGAGATATTTCATGATTTGAATGCCTCTGCACATAGCAGTGTGCTGAGTTTTGCAAAATGCTAGTAAGACAGACAGGCTTCCTACCTTTTGAGAATCTCCTATAGAAACCACATATTGATGTTGATGTTCATATGGCTGCACATGCATTTACAATCAAAAATGTGAAACAAAAACAAGAATTAGATATGAAAATTGATTGTGCCCCTACTGATTGTGCAACATTCCCCTATGATTTAGGTAGCATTTTCATACATTAAATATTGGGCTATTACTGGATTTTTATGAGTTTTGGGGGAACATGGACTCATCACAGTTCAAGCACATGTGAAAACCATGCTCTGGGAGCTCATTCTATGTGTTTATACTTCCTCTGTATAGAATATGCGTTTCTAACTACTATAAAAGGTTAAATATTATCTAGTTCTTTGCTGTTCTGGTTTCTTAAAACACTTCAGATTAACTGCTATGTGACTACTGAACCCACTTACCCGGTGAAAACATGTCTATTTTGTGTAAGGCCCTGTGCTGGGTACCGGGAAACAGACACTGCAGAGCCCATCGGAGCTCATTGTCCAGTAGTGAAGACACAGAGCAGGCAAAACAATAATGTGTGATTTTCAGTCAGTAAGTACCCATCTTCTGGGTGCTGAAGACATGGAATGAGCCTTCTAGAGACTCTTCATTGCCAATCCCCAGAAAATAGATGGTATTTGACTCTCAGGAGAGAGGAGTCAGGACAGTGAAGAACATAACTATTATGGGCTGAACTCTGTCTCCCCCTCAAATTCATATGTTGAAATCCTAACCCCCAGTACCTCAAAATATGACTGTATTTGGACACTGGGCCTTTACAGAGGTGGCTGAGTTAAAATGAGGCGATTAGGATGGGCCCTAATCTAATCTGACTGGTGTCCTTAAAAGTAGAGGAAATTTGGACATACAAGGAAATACCAGAGGGATGTGTGCAGAGAAAAGGTGATGTGAAGAGACAGCAAGAAGGTGGGCATCTGCAAGCCAAGGGGAGAGGCCCTTGGAGGAAACAAACCCTGCCAGCACTTTGATCTTGGACTTCAGTCTCCAGAACGCTAAGAAGATACATTTCTGTTGTTTAAGCCTGTGGTATTTTATTATTGCAGCCCTAGTAAACTAACATATTAACCATTATTTCTATTGGGATTTTTTTAACATCTTTATTGGAGTATAATTGCTTTACAATGGTGTGTTAGTTTCTGCTTTACAACAAAGTGAATCAGTTATACATACACAATCTCCCTGTGCTATGTGGCTGCTTCCCACTAGCTATCTATTTTACGTTTGGTAATGTATATATGTCCATGCCACTCTCTCACGTCCCAGCTTACCCTTCCCCCTCCCGGTATCCTCAAGTCTATTCTCTAGTAGGTCTGTGTCTTTATTCCCGTCTTGTCCCTAGGTTCTTGATGACTTTTTTTTTTTAACATTCCGTATATATGTGTTAGCATACGGTATTTGTTTTTCTCTGTCTGACTTACTTCACTCTATATGACAGACTCTAGGTCCATCCATCTCACTACAAATATCTCAATTTCGTGTCTTTTTTTGGATGAGTAATATTCCATTGTATATATGTGCCACATCTTCTTTATCCATTCATCTGTTGATGGACACTTAGGTTGCTTCCATGTCCTGGCTATTGTAAATAGAGCTGCAATGAACATTTTGGTACATGACTCTTTTTGAATTACGGTTTTCTCACGGTATATGCCCAGTAGTGGGATTGCTGGTCATATAGTAGTCCTATTTTTAGTTGTTTAAGGAACCTCCATATTGTTTTCCACAGTGACTGTATCAATTTACATTCCCACCAACAGTACAAGAGAGCTCCCGTTTTTCCACACCCTCTCTAGCATTTATTGTTTGTAGATTTCTGGATGATGGCCATTCTGACCAGTGTGAGCTGGTATCACATTGTAGCTTTGATTTGCATTTTTCTAATGATTAATGATGTTGAACTTTCTTTCATGTGTTTGTTGACAATCTGTATGTCTGCTTTGGAGAAATGTCTATTTAGCTATTCTGCCCATTTTTGGATTGGGTTGTTTGTTTTTTGATATTGAGCTGCATAAGCTGCTTGTAATTTTTCAGATTAGTCCTTTGTCAGTTCCTTCATTTGCAAATATTTTCTCCCATTCTGAGGGTTGTCTTCTGGTCTTGTTTATGGTTTTCTTTGCTGTGCAAAAGCTTTTAAGTTTCATTAGGTCCCATATGATTATTTTTGTTTTTATTTCCATTTCTCTAGGAGGTGGGTCAAAAAGGATCTTGCGGGGCTTCCCTGGTGGCGCAGCGGTTGAGAGTCCACCTGCCAATGCAGGGGAGGCGGGTTCGTGCCCTGGTCCGGGAAGATCTCACATGTCGTGGAGTGGCTAGGCCCGTAGGCCATGGCTGCTGAGCCTGCGCATCCAGAGCCTGTGCTCCGCAATGGGAGAGGCCACAGCAGTGAGAGGCCCGCATACTGAAAAAAAAAGAAAAAAAAGGATCTTGCTGTGATTTATGTCATAGAGTGTTCTGCCTATGATTTCCTCTAAGAGTTTGATAGTGTCTGGCCTTACATTTAGGTCTTTAATCCATTTTGAGTTTATTTTGCTGTATGGTGTTAGGGAGTGTTCCAATTTCATTCTTTTAAATATAGCTGTCCAGTTTTCCCAGAACCACTTATTGAAAAGGATGTCTTTTCTCCACTGTATATTCTTGCCTCCTTTATCAAAGGTAAGGTGACCATATGTGCGTGGGCTTATCTCTGGGCTTTCTATCCTGTTCCACTGATCTATATTTCTGTTTTTGTGCCAGTACCATACTGTCTTGATGACTGCAGCTTTGTAGTATAGTCTAAAGTCAGAGAGCCTGATTCTTCCAACTCCGTTTTTCTTTCTCAAGATTCCTTTGGCTATTCAGGGTCTTTTGTGTTTCCATACAGATTATGAAATTTTTCGTTCTAGTTTTGTGAAAAATGCCAGTGGTAGTTTGACAGGCATTGCATTGAATCTGTAGATTGCTTAGGGTAGTATAGTCATTTACACAATGTTGATTCTTCCAAGGGCAACCTTGTCTTCTTCCTGATCTTAGTGCAAATGGCTTCAGTTTTTCACCATGGAGGACGATGTTGGCTGTGGATTTGCAATATATGGCCTTTATTATGTTGAGGAAACTTCCCTCTATGCCTACTTTCTGGAGGGTTTTTATCATAAATAGGTGTTAGATTTTGTCAAAAGCTTTCTCTGCATCTATTGAAATGGTCATATGGTTTTTCTCCTTCAGTTTGTTAATATGGTGTATCACATTGATTGATTTGTGTATACTGAAGAATACTTGCATTCCTGGGATAAATCCCACTTGATTATGGTGTATGATCCTTTTAATATGCTGTTGGATTCTGTTTTCTCGTATTTTGTTAAGGATTTTTGCATCTATGTTCATCAGTGATATTGGCCTGTTGTTTTCTTTCTTTGTGACATCTTTGTCTGGTTTTAGTATTAGGGTGATGGTGGCCTCCTAGAAAGTTTGGGAGTGTTCCTCCCTCTGCTATATTTTGGAGGAGTTTGAGAAGGATAGGTGTTAGCTCTTCTCTAAATGTTTGATAGAATTCGCCTGTGAAACCATCTGGTCCTGGGCTTTTGTTTGTTAGAAGATTTTTAATCAGTTTCAATTTCATTGCTTGTGATTGGTCTGTTCATATTTTCAATTTCTTCCTGGTTCAGTCTTGGAAGGTTGTGCATTTCTAAGAATTCATCCATTTCTTCCAGGTTGTCCATTTTATTGGCATAGAGTTGCTTGTAGTAATCTCTCATGATCCTTTGTATTTCTGCAGTGTCAGTTGTTACTTCTCCCTTTTCATTTCTAATTCTATTGCTTTGAGTCTTCTCCCTTTTTTTCTTGATGAGTCTGGCTAATGGTTTATCAATTTTGTTTGTCTTCTCAAAGAGCCTGCTTTTAGTTTCCTTGATCTTTGCTATCGTTTCCTTCATTTCTTTTTCATTTATATCTGATCTTACCTTTATGATTTCTTTCCTTCTGCTAACTTTGGGGTTTTTTTTGTTCTTCTTTCTCTGATTGCTTTAGGTGTAAGGTTAGGTTGTTCATTTGAGATGTTTCTTGTTTCTTAAGGTAGGATTGTATTACTATAAACTTCTCTCTTAGAACTGCTGTTGCTGCATTCCATAGGTTTTGGGTCATCGTTTTTTCATTGTAATTTGTTTCTAGGTATTTTTAAAATTTCCTCTTTGATCTCTTCAGTGATCTCTTGGTTATTAAGTAGTGTAGTGTTTAGCCTCCATGTGCTTATATTTTTCACAGATTTTTTCCTTTAATTGATATCTAGTCTCAGTTCCTTTTTTATTTTCATTTTGGATGATCTGTCCATTTGTGAAAGTGGGGTGTTAAAGTCCGCTACTATGATTGTGTTACTGTCGATTTCCCCTTTTATGGCTGTTAGTATTTGTCTTACATACTGAGGTGTTCGAATGTTGGGTGCAAAAATATTTACAATTGTTATATCTTCTTCTTGGATTGATCCCTTGATCATTATGTAGTGTCCTTCTTTGTCTCTTGTAATAGTCTTTATTTTAAAGTCTGTTTTGTGTGATATGACAATTGCTACTCCAGCTTTCTTTTGATTTCCATTTGCATGGAATATCTTTTTCCATCCCCTCACTTTCAAAGTTGTTTGGCACAGGTTGTCCTGCACTGTAGCTTGCTGGTCGTTGAGTGGAGCTGGGTCTTGGCATTGAGATGGAGATCTCTGGGAGATTTTCGCCGTTTGATATTATGTGGAGCTGGGAGCTCTCTTGTGGACCAGTGTCCTGAACTTGGCTTTCCCACCTCAGAGGCACAGCCCTGACGCCTGGCTGGAGCATCAAGAGCCTGTCATCCCCACAGCTCAGAATAAAAGGGAGAAAAAGAAAGAAAGAAAGAAGATAAAATAAAGTTATTAAAAGAAAAAAGAAAAAAATTTTTTTAAAATGGATAGAATGCCAGGACAAATGGTAAAAGCAAAGGTATACAGAAAAAACCACACACAGAAGCATACACATAAACACTCACAAAAGGAGAAAAAGGGAAAAAATACATATATATATCGTTGCTCCCAAAGTCCACCTCCTCAATTTAGGATGATCTGCTGTCTATTCAGGTACTCCACAGATGCAGGTACATCAAGTTGATTGTGGAGAGTTAATCTGCTGCTCCTGAGGCTGCTGGGAGAAATTTCCCTTTCTCTTCTTTGTTCGCACAGCTCCTGGGGTTCACCTTTGGATTTGGACCTGCCTCTGCGTGTAGGCTGCCTGAGGGCGTCTGTTCTTCGCTCAGACAGGACAGGGTTAAAGGAGCAGCTGATTTGGGGGCTCTGGGTCACTCAGGCCAGAGGGGAGGGAGGGACACGGAGTGCAGGGCAAGCCTGCGGCGGCAGAGGACAACGTGACGTTGCGACAGCCTCAGGCACCCTGTGTGTTCTCCAGGGGAAGTTGTCCCTGGATCACGGGACCCTGGCAGTGGCGGGCTGCAGAGGCCCCCGGGAGGGGGGGGTGGATAGTGACCTGTGCTCGCACACAGGCTTCTTGGTGGCCGCAGCAGCAGCCTTAGCGTCTCTTGCCAGTCTCTGGTGTCCGCGCTGTTAGCCGTGGCTCGCGCCTGTCTCTGGAGCTCCTTTAAGTGGTGCTCTTAATCCCCTCTCCTTGTGGACCAGGAAACAAAGAGGGACGAAAAAGTCTCTTGTCTCTTTGGCAGGTCCAGATCTTTTCCCGGACTCCCTCCTGTCTAGCTGTGGTGCACTAGCCCCTCCTGGCTGTGTTCACGCAGCCAACCCCAGTCCTCTCCCTGGGATCTGACCTCCGAAGACTGAGCCTCAGCTCCCAGCCCCGCCTGCCCCGGCGGGTGAGCAGGCAAGCCTCTCGGGCTGGTGAGTGCCAGTTGGCACAGATCCTCTGTGCAGGAATGTCTCCACTTTGCCCTCTGCACCCCTGTAGCTTAGCTCTCCTCCGCGGTTCCAAAGCTTCCCCCCTCTGCCACCCACAGTATCTGCCCGTGAAGGGGCTTCCTAGTGTGTGGAAACCTTTCCTCCTTCACAGCTCCCTCCCACTGGTGCAGGTCCCATCCCTATTCTTTTGTCTCTGTTTTTTCTTTTTTCGTTTGCCCTACCCAGGTACCTGGGGAGTTTCTTGCCTTTTGGGAGGTCTGAGGTCTTCTGCCAGCGTTCAGTAGGTGTTCTGTAGGAGTTGTTCCACGTGTAGATGTATTTCTGATGTATCTGTGGGGAGGAAGGTGATCTCCACGTCTTACTCTTCCACCATCTTGAAGCTCCTCCTATTGGGATTTTTAAAAAACAATCTCAAAATTCCAGAAAAGTTGCAAGTACAGGACAAAAAGGTTTTTTTTCCTGAATTATCTGAGATAAGTTGTTGACAAACTAGACAGTTTTTGAGAGTTTTCTATAAATGAGAATAAGATTCTGATCGAGCTATAGAGGTTAGCATCTTAGAAAAACAAGGGACTGTTGAAAGCTCTTCCTGAGAATGTGAAAATGCAGGCATCGCCTGAGGGTATAGGATGTTTGTGAAAAAGACCAGGAGACTTCTTGGGTCCTATCTCTACCATAAGCTTTGTGACCTTGGGTAAATCACCTCTGCATCCAGTGACAACTGGACTGAACAACTTCTGAGTTCACTTCCAACACAAGCATTTTGTGATTTTTATGTCTGAGGAGCATTTTTTTCCTACCATGAGGTTAAAGAGCAAAAATGATTCAGTCCTGTCCACCAGTGCCAAGTGCCCTTGCCCACTATTTGCCCCTGTGCTTGCCAACCTGTGGCCTTTGACAGGGCTTCCAGCCTCATCTTCCTCCAGCTGACCAGAAACCTCCTACCCTGCAGCCAAGCCAAGCCCATGGCAGTCTGTTCCTTCATGTCCCTGTGCTCATGCTACTTACTCTATGCCAAATGCCCTTTTGCCTTCCCCCCAGTGCCCTTGGAAACTTTCTGCTCATTCTTCCTGATCTTTCCAAGCATTTCCTCCTCTGTGCTGCTTGAGCATCTATTCATTCCCCTCAAATCTTTTCACATCAACATAATTGCTTCTTTATTTGTCATTCTCCCCACTAGACTCCAAATCTCTAGAGGAAAGGGCCTGGGTTTCTTCCTTTTCTGCAGCCTCAGCTACTGACACAGTGCTTGGCTTATAATAGATCATCCGTGGATAAATATGCCTTAAGAACTGTGGGCCAGATACTGTGCTGGGCTGGGTGGAGAATGATCCTGCTCTTGGGGAGTTCTAGGCCAACAGGGGGAGAAAGATGATTAAATAGGCAATTGCCACGGAAGGGAAAGTGAGCAACAGTGTGGCAGAGGTGAGCTAGAGCTGATAAGGAAGCTCACAGGAGGGCACCTTTCAGACTTGGAAAGCCTTCCATTAAGCTGGGTTGCCTCACACTTGGACTTCGCCAACAGTACCTTGCCAGGGGCAGGTGTTGAAGAAATGTGTGCTAGACTCTAAGCTCCATAAGGATTTGGACTATGATCACCTCATTCACTGATGTCTCTACAGCTTCTAGCATATGTGACACATTGTGGTAACCAATAAATATTTATGCAATGAGTGCATGAATGAACTAACAACCAGGTCCTCCTTTCTGTTCTTTTCACATGCTTTTCCCACCTTACCTCTCACTTTCTGACTTGTCCTTGTCCAGAGATGCAAGCTAAAACTTACCTCAAAGAGGGTGGTGCTGAAGATCAAAGGCACTAATAAATATGAAACCACTTAGTATAGTATAAAGTGCTCTATACACATTACTACTTACCGCTTCTTCCCTTCCAAGGGTTGTGTTGGGTGCAGCCGTTCTGGGCTGACCTGGTTGGGGTTCAGAAGCCCTCAGGACCTGTTACGCTTCTGTCCATGCAGGAAAAAAAAAAAAAAGACTCAAGCATTCTCAATTTACCATTCTTTAGAAATGTCCTACGTTTTAATAAGGACCTTAGAGATTTCTTCCTTTGCAACTAGAAAAGCATAATTCAAGGGCAGTAATTAGGGTTCACGCAGTCACTGCTCCTGTGGACAGTCCTAATGAGGATTTTTCTTTTTTCTTATTGAGCTCTCCCAAAGGGACCTCTTATTAGAGAAAAATGAGTTCCACAGTCATGGTGGGAGGTAGCCTGTATTAGGGTTCTCCAGATAAACGAAACCAGTAGGATGTGTGTACATACGGAAAAAGGATGTGGATTCACCACGCGGGTCCTGCAAGAGTATGGAGGGGCTGAACCATGCTTAAATCACGAGCTGGGGCCGGGAGAGGGACTGTCACTGGCCTGGAGCCTGAGATGGCTCAGGAGGCTGCAGAGAGGTGCACCGTGGAGCAAGCCCCTCGGCCTGTCTGTGCCTGAGTGACCTGAAACGTGCCACTAGGGACAAGGAGATACTTCCGTCCTAAGAACCCCTGAACGGAAAAGTCCCCAATCCTTTGCCGTGACTTAGGATCGCAGCTGCTGTGGGACACAGACAAACTAAGTGGCCTCATGAGAGGTGTGAGAAGCCTGAGGGTTCAAGTCGCTCCCTTCTCCGGGCTGGTGCAGTGCCCGTTGTCTAAGGCGCTTACTCGGCCATTTTACAGCACAGCCTCCCCTGCCTATTAAAAAGCACGTGATGCTGAGTGAAACGGACAAGGGCCGGGATGGATGAAAACATTCCCCGGGAATGGGGAGGACGGAGGAGCGGGGACGCGAGAGGGCGGGTAAAGTCAGTTCAGCTTTTCAGGTGTCCAAAAAGGAAACTCCGGGGGCAGGACTCGCGGGCTGAGAGAGGCTGTGGAGAAGGTAAAACCGGGGTCTCCTCTCAGCCTTGAAACCTTTCTTACCTCCGGCCTCCTCTCTACTTCTTAGAAATCCAGGCCCCTCAACCTGTCTGTCACTCCCTCAAGGCAGGCCTAGCTTCTAAAGCTAAGACGTTTCCTTTCTCCTCCACAGTTAAAACTTTCCATAAAGATCAGCAACCCGAGGATGGTGTCGTCTGATTAGCCAGCACTGAAGTTGCTCTGGCCGAGGGCTGCGGGACCGCCTGGGCGGGTGTGGGTTGCCGGGTAACGTGGGGTGCGCTGAGGCTGACGCTAGAGTGCGGGGCTCGCCGCAGCGCGGTCCCCGCCCCCAAGAGCTCCACGCCCTCGTGGACACGGAGGACTGCCGATCAATGGCGCGTGCGCCGAGGCAAGCATCGCCCCCACACCGTCTTCCTCACCTGGCGTCGGGGCTACGGGCTGGACTGGGACGCCCCGCCCTCCGCCCGGCTGAGCCGGGACCCGGGCGCTACATGCCCGTCAGTTGTGCAAGCTGTCGGATTCTTCCGCGGCCGCACAGGCCTTGAGGGTGAGCTTGCCTCTCCTCTGACAGGCACGTGCGAGTACACAGTGCGGTCTCGGGGCGCTGGTATTCGACAGACTCCATCTCCACCCTCACCCGGGTCAGCCGTGGCGCAGCAGCCGCAGGAGAGTCGAGAGCGCAGACCCGGCAGCGACCCCCACACCCTGCCCCGCGGGCCCTATCCTTTCCGCTTGGGAGAGCGGCGCGTGCGCAGTGGCCCGGCTGCCCCGGCGCAGCGCCTGCGCACCGGGCTGCTCCCGGGATGCTCCGGTACTTTAAAGCGTTCGGTGTGAACAGCGGTGCGCGGGAGCTTCAGGGAACACCTCCGGGGTAGTTAGTCCGCTTCTGCAGCGAAGTCTGGAGGCACCATCCAGCAGAGCTACTCAGCACGTGAAGGGCTCTGATCCGCACCAAAGAAGCCTCCGTAATAAGCACTTTAAATCTCATTATCTGAATCAAACCAGGAGGCTCGTGTATTAATAACTAAGGCATTTTGAAATTATTTCTCTCAGTAAAATAAGAGAGATTGAAGACATGTGGTCGACTTGAAAAACATAAGCTGGACCATCATGGCCTGAGGTGGGTATCTGCATCCAGCAAGCCCAGGCCTGTCCGTTTGGAGCGAGGCCCTGGGTCTGGGGCTCCACTCGGTCCTGTGTGCCCTCCGCTCAGGGAAGGGCTGGCGGCTCTTGGAGCCAGCTGCCTTGCACCGCTCGACCGGGGTCTCCTCCAAGTGCCCGAGGACGGAGAGCAGGCGCGGCCACGGGAAGAAAGTTACACGTGTAACAGAATCCCACCACCTGGGCCTTCATCAATCATCCCACCTGGAAGCAGAGTTTAGGGAGTGGGGGACGGGCAGCCCGTCTGCGTCTAACAGATGGAGGCCACTGACCTTTATAAACGAAAGGACAAGTGCTGAATGAGGCCAATGGGAGACGTGAAGGTTGTTGGAAGGGTCTTTGTTCTAATTATTAGAACAAATGCCTAGCACCCTACTACCTTACATCTGGTGAGCACTTGGCAGATTCTGACATCCTTCCGCATACAGTGTCTCCTTTCATCCTCAGAACAAGCCCGAAGGACCCAGGCCACACAGGTGACGCTTCCCTTCTACAGGTCTGGCTTCCCTTCCAGACAAGGAATCTGAGCCCAGAGATGTTCTGTGACTCCCTCAAAGTTGACTGAGGGACGCAGTTCTCAAACCAGCACCCAGGCTTCATGACTTCTTGGCTAAGAGTGAAGACATATGTCAGAATTCTCAGGGAAGTGTTCCCAAAACATGTATATTTATAATGTATATAAAAGTTCCTTTCTGAGAGTCATGACCCAAACCCTCTGTATCCTAACACTTATTTTGTGCCCGGCACTGTGCTTGACACCTGGGGCCATAGAAAAATCTTCTACTCTTGGAAGAGTTGCAGAACCTGCCACCCAAAACATGCCAGCTCACTATGAGGATTATTTTGAGCTAAAGGTGCTTGAAAAACAGCAGATGCAAGAAAGATGTTCTGATCTCCCCTTTTCTTCCTGAAAACAGGAGGTATAACTCCCGTATGAAAAATGCCCTCCTAATACCCGGAGAAAAGAAACGTCCTTATCATCAGGGATAGGGAGTCAAGGCTGAGAGAAATCTGTACAAACAGACTTGTTAAAATAACTCATCTTCCTTTAGCCTCCTGACATATTTTAGTTCCGTTTCCACAGCTGCCTCTCTTTCTTCAGCAGAGTTTAAAAGCATTTAGGTTTTGCCACCTCTCTGGGTCTTCATTTTTTTATGAAGGCTCCCGTGGCACTTAAAGCTTATATTAAATAAATGTGTTTACTTTTCTCCTGTTGATCTGTCTTATGTCAATTTAATTCTAAGGCCCAGCAGTAGACCCTAAGAGGGTCGAGGTAAAGTTTTGCCTCTGCTACACCTCCAGAGCTTAATATTTAGGGACAGATACACCTGTCCTACATCAGGTACAAAGGAATAAGTAAGAACTTGGTGCGTTTTACAGCAAGAGCGCGTCCCACTTTGGAACTCCTTGATATATATTTGTGGAGTGAACAAATAAGTGAATCAATGAAGTAGGAGTTTAGAGAGGACGAGATGACTGTAAATGGGGCCATCAGGGGAGGCCTCTAAGTACTGTTCTGGGTGGACGATTAAAAATGGCCACTCTCCATGTGTATAAAACGACTTGGAATGTTTTATTCCTCTTGTTACAGCTATTTCACTTCTAGGAATTTATCTTAAGGGACTTGCCAGAGAGGCAAAAAAGATATATGTTCAACATGTTTATTATAGTGTAATTTATCATAGCAAAAAAGTGGAAACAACGTTAAGGTCCAATAGCAGGGAATTGTAGTACTGAAATGATGGTCAGTCTACCCGATGGAATATTCTACAGCCATTAAAATCAGTTGTAAGAGCACATGTTCTTGACTGGGGAAATATGTGTGTGTGGTAGAATTATTAAGGGGGAAGAAAGCAGATTCCAAAAAAGGGTTAAGTCAATGATTATCCAGAAGTTGTAAAGGTGTTTGTGTGTGTCTATCATGACAGTGGTTGTCTGGAGTGAGATTAAAGGCAACTTTTATTTTCAACTTCCAGCTTTTCAAAAGCCCAGTTTAAAAAAAATAAAGGCCTTTTTCTTGCTGGCTTTTCGGGGAACTTGGGGTTTGTGGAGCTCTGTGGTCTGGTGGAAAGGCTTTATTTTGAGTTTTTCTTCTGAGCACAGGCAAAGTGGTATAATGTACATGTCTGGACCTGGGACCGCTACGGAGGAAAGGGGCCCAAAGGATGGGCAGAACAAGGGCAATTTAACAATTACAAATGAAAAATAAACAGATGACACACTGTTTACCCAGCACATGGGAGGTACCCAGAGCAACTTCCTTGGGTGCCTCCAGGTCACTTCCCCTGATGGAGAGGTCAGGTGACTTGGAGGAAGAGTCTACCCCTCGGCCTCCTGGATTCTTCTCAGACTCTTGGCAAATGCAGGGAGAAGGCTTACAAGCAAGGACTGGAGGACCCAGCTGAGTGGCACTAGGGATGGCCAGACCCAGTGGACAGGTGGGGGGCTCCATGGGGAGTGAATTTCCATCGCAGAAAAAAAGTGACTTGCAGGGTGACCTATACTTATTCTCTCTCCCTCCTCCCCTTCTCCTTGCCCTCCCAACCTTGGACCCAAGAAGACTCTTCTGGAGGTGAGGCCTGGTGCAAGGCCCCACACAGGGGAAAAGGGGCATGTGGTGGGGTCAGAGGTTGGCAAAAGAAGCTTGCACCCTACTTTGAGGAGGCGTGTGTTTGCCTCTTTGTACTAGGGTTTCGGTTTGCCAGCTGGTGTTGTCAAGGTACTGAGCTCTCGGAGGCCGGTGTCTGTTTTGTTCATCAGCCCCAGCAGTGTGTGACACAAAGCAAGCGCTCGCTAAAGATTTGTTCCATGATTACTTTGTAAATGGTGAGTAGGTATCCGCGTGCTGGAACACCACTCTTCCATCTCTAGGAGGCCTGAAGGCCAAGGCTGCTCAGTGGTAGAGAAGTCAAGTCTGTGTGTATTGTAAAGCAAGGGCACGGATTTGCCTGGTGTGGGCCTGGTGTCCATTGTGAATTAGGGACTTAATCCCAAATGGGGCATTTGCAATGCAGACCTTTGGTTCTTTTGTTAAAGAAGTCTGACATTTCTGCAGACTCCTGCCCAGGTGTTTTCTGTTTCCTCTTCTTCTTCCAAAGGTGAAACTTTCATTCATGCATTCAACTAGTATTGTTTGAGTACCATGTTCCAGACTCTGTTCTAGACACTGGGGATATAGAAGAACAAGAGACACCCGTGGGTGCTGGGGCGCATTGGCTGCTGACAGGCCGATGTGTTTACACTCAAGTGCTCTGTATGTTTATAAAGGTTTTCTGGAAACAAAGCCTTCAACTGGAAGAGAGTGCAGAAGCATCAGACGGTGCAACAGGCCCTAAGTGAGACAGGACGGCATTTTCTCCACACAGATGCAGGGATGGAAGGGATGGAAAGGGTGAAAAGCATAACAGTTATGTTAATAACACTTTGGAGAGTTTAATGGTTTAGGAGACAAATGCAAGTAAGGTCATATATTTGGTAGTCCTCCCCTGAGGGAGGGGGAAGAACAAGGGGTTAGAAGCAGTTCTAGGTGCTGCCTTTATGGTCTCTCCTCTCCCAGGGGATGGTCAGAGTTAGGTGGCCACTCCACCAGCTCTTCTGTTGAAGGCATTATGTCTAGAAAACCCTATGGCTCCTGGATTCTTAAGAACTCATGGCTTCTGCTACAGTGGCCCAAAGGAGCCCACGAGGGTCTGGTCTAGCATTTGGGGACAAAAGAAAGGGGTAGCTGGAGCTGTGCGTGTCCAGGCCAGATCAGCAGAGTAGGAGATATGGATTCAGAGCAGGGCTGTGACCAGTCCAACAAAGCCATCACCACCTCAACACCTAGCTTCTTGACACGTTTCATGTGTGATCACCAGCCCTGTGACTCTCTGGGACAGAGCTCAACATCCACCCACCCCCGCCCGAGCTTCTGAACTTGTTGGGGGCCAGCCCCACAGTGGGAGGAGACAGGCCTCATCCTAGGAAGGCCCTGGGGCCTGGGAGCAGGTCCTCGGCCAAGGTGTTGCTCTAGTGAGAGGGATCCGCCCCAGGCCTTGAATTGTTTCCCCCTCTGTTCAGAAGGGTGAACTGGATAGAGGACTTCATGACTCTGAGTAGGAGAAAAGTGAACATTTAATGCGACCATAGTTTGATTCTTTTTAAACACCAGATTCTTTTTTGACAACATTTTTCACCTCATATGCCACAAAAAAGTCAGAGATCGTAGCCAGCAAACAATGTCTTCACACTGGAAATGGCACACAGCTTAATGAAGTCATGTCACCAGATTTTAAGAACTATAACTTTCTTTTCCAGACTGTTCTCCAGGTAGCCTGCTCACATGTATCATGATCAAGCCAACAGCTAACTTATATCGCTATGCGAAGGCCCATACACAAAACCAGCCTGTTTGCAAATAGGCTGTTGGGACCTACCCAAGTACAGAATAGTTGAATTTCTGACTTTAACAAATGAATTTTATTAAAAGTTTTTAACAGCAAACACTTGTAAGCTAAGAACTTAATTTTTAAAATGGCACCAATCTTTTATCCAAATAGTGAATTTAAAACAATGACATTAAATACCACCATTGAATTTAAAGTAAGATTTTATGAACTTGTTTATGAATTCGCTGTTTCCGACACAATAAATGCACTTGGGCAGGTCTTGTCTCCAATTTTCAAATTGGCCCATTTCTACAGATTAGCAGATTTATATACACATACATACATGACTAGAGCTGAAGGAACCACAAAGATCATTTAGCACACTGTTCTCCTTTTACAGATTAGAAAACTGTGTTCCAGAAACGTTGGGTAATATATCCAAGGCCATAGGACTATTGTCAAAACTGGAGTTAGAACGCAGGTTTTCTGTTCTATGTTCTTCCACCATGTCACATACCTTCTGTACACATGCATCCGTATACACCCCCGTGCACACACACGTCAGTACATCGGTGTGGTGTGTGTCCACATATCCACACAGACCTGGTGCAACAGCACCTCATGGGAAGAGTCCAAGATGCCGGACTCAGATCCCAGTTCTGCTATAAAACTACTCTGTGAACTTGGGCCAATCATTGGCTATTGACTTCAGTTTCTTCATCTAATATGATTATCCCCAGCTCCCGAACAGAGCTTTCATTTCTTCAAAGCACTTCCCATCAACTATACCATTTTCTCTTTACACTCTCCCAGAAGGGCAGCTATTATGACCCCCAACCTTCCATCGGGGAGCCTGAGGCCCAGCAATGTGAAGCGACTTGCCCAAGGTTGCATAGCGAGTGAGGAAAGCAGGCCTGGAGCCTGGTTTCCTTACTCTGAGCTCAAGGCTTTTTCTCCTAGGTTTAGCTGCCTCTCAAATGAGACTACTGACCCCAGCCCCTCCTGGCCTCTCAGGGATCCAGTGAGGGGACAAGACGCTTTAAGTATTATGGGTTGTAAGACTCACTAAAGTGCTTTGGTTTGTCCAGAAAAAACAGGTACTATATATATCCAAGGTAAGGAACTTCAGTTTCCTCTTCCAGACCCCTTCAGTAACAGCAGGGGTGGGAGGTGGGACGTCTTAGGGAAATGTAGGAACCTAATACTGTCTGCAATTTTCAGAAATTTAGTGTTGAACCAGCAGGAGGAGGCTGGATCCTCCTTCACTCAGGCCTGTGGAGGCTGATTTCCAAGACCGTTATCATCAAATTCAAAAGGAAACGATCTTTTCCTTTTCAGCTACTTACTTTAGAAACAAATTAGGTTTTGAACTAAGCCCTGGACTTTGAGGATTGGATCCTAATCCCTGTTTTCCTGTTTTATTTCTCTTTCCTCCCCGCTGCCTGTGTCTCTGTTAACAGCGCTTGTTAGAGTGAGGAGAAAAACCAGCCATAGGCAGATCCACCAGACTTACACTTTGATGCATAGCACTTGGATAGCATTTCCAACCATGGTGTATAAATAAATTATAAAACACGAGGCGCCACAAAACAACATCCTGAGTTTACAAATAAATTATAACTTCTTCATAAACTGAATATGACAGTGTGGGGTGTTGGTTAGCAGTACGGGGAATGAAACAGTGAGCCTTTTGAGTTTCGAAGGTGATTTCTACATCTACATAAAATAGATGTGTGAGTGCCAGGATTTCAGCACTCGCCCTACACACATGGACGTTGGGAACCGCATCTAGAGAATATTGATTATATGCACTAAAGGTTTGATGCCACCTCAAGCACTTCAAGTATGTCCGCTATTATGGCATCATCTCTGGTTCCGAGCAGGGCCACCCCAATGCAGAATGCATTGTTTAGGGATGGATAAGCAGCTTCTAAAACTTTGCAAAAACTTCTTCTGAGAAGATGAGCTTCTCCTGGATTGGAATTATGCTGTTATCTGGAAATGACGAGCAGCTCGGAATAGATATGTATTTTGTCAGGAAGATTGCTAAGGGACACAATTTGTGAGTTTTTACCCACAAATGTTGACAGATCTTTGCTGGAGGAGGAGAAAGAGAGATTATAATCCAAAGGAACACTATATTCTATTACCTGTCCACCCACTACTGCCCCCCCCAAAAAACTTTTACACTGAATAAATTCATGAATTCTGGTTTCAATTTTGAAATTAACTCATCTTTAGTAATTTCTGTTACAGCCCAAACCCTTCTTGGAATAGGGATTTAAAAACATTCACGACATCATTATTTATGGTGGGAGCCTTGATTACAGATCAGCAGTGGCCAATGACACAGGCAACTGTGTGTAGAGCCAGGGTAATAAACGCTTGGGCTCTTGCAAGCCCTGCCTCTATCCCAAGAAACCCAGATCAGACAGCTGCTTTTGAATAGGAACACCTAAAAGGCTGATGGATTAACCAGGATTCATGATCAGCCTCAGAATCAGAAGCCCAAAAAAGGGCTCTTGCTTAACACGAACAGAAATCCGAGAACCGGCACAAGATATATATGTGTCCGTGTCAGACTTTTTGAACCACTGCCCTGGATGGGTTTTGTGGCTATGATGTAGTCACCACCACCTTCCAGGAACACAAGACTCCAAGCTTAAGACTAATTTATGACAAATGGTGAGATTCCTGCCTGCCGAATTCCCCACTCTGGGCTGCATGGCATTTTATCCCAGCTCTCGCCTCTCCCCAGCATGGGGTCCCTTGTATGAGCCCCACCTGAGTCAACACAGGACCAACCTCTGTATTTACATCTCAAGCTCCCTACCTTCGGAATAGCAACTGCAGATAAAACGACAGACAGGATGTTTCGATTTCAAATCTGGAAGAGATGAAAGTTGGTGACAGCTTCCCCATGATGTAGAGGGGAATTCAAGGACAAGAATATCAAAAGTTGCAGCTCTCAGGTGGGGCTTGAGAGCCCAGGATAAAGCAAACTCTCACTCTGTGGCAACATGAAACACCCCTCATGAAATGCAATATGGATTCACTCCCCGGAAACATCACTATTCCACTTCTGGGCTCTGAGTTTTGCTTCCACCTCGCACTAAACTATTTGGAGAGGGGAACAGATTTCAGACAAAGAATTAAGGCTTCCACATCTAAACGTTAATTTCAAATAAATATTTTTCTGGTCCTTTCATTTGTGGATAATAAAATGGAATAATGGGTTCTTTGACATTCCCTTTGCCTTCCTAGGTTATCTGTCACCAAAACCACAAGGAGACCTCGACCTGCCTCACACCTGGCCATTGAATGAGGTGTTCTTCCGTTATTAGAACTGCTACAGAACAGCTGACCAGCTGTACAATCAACTTATAGGTAGAACCAGGCAGAAGCACATTATAGCATAAAAATCATAATGTCTTCACATGGTTTACAAATACTTGGTGTGTTAAGATGTTTGTAGCTTACTTACGTTAGAAAAGAAAGGAAAAGAAAAGTAAGGGAAAAAGCCAATGGACAACCTCCATGCCAAGTTGTTCTCCTACACCATGGCCAAAAGCATCCTGTGAGAAGCTCCACGGTGTGGCATCTTGCGAGGCCAATCTGACTTGGTAAGAGAGCTCCTGGTCTCATTCAGCCCTTTGGCTATCTCATAAAGTTGCTACAAACATATAAAGCAGGTTTAGGCAGGAGGCAAGCGGAAGGCCACTCCCCTAGGAAAGTTTCCACTGATCAAGACTTTAATTTCTGTAGATGTTTCTGCTTAGTCTCACTCCAGGAAAGGCACGAAGGCCCCAGTGCTGGCCTGCTAAGGAAGTCAGCACAGTGAGGTAACCTGTGGGAAAGATATGGCCAGGGCGAAAGCTAAGGACACTGATTACTAATCAAATGCGTTTGTTTCCAGCAAAGACTAGGATACTCACCTGTGACAATTCCTCAGTTAAAGGCTTTTCATGAAGTGGTGTATATCAAACCAGCAACCAAAGAGGTGCCGCATGGAAAACCCAAACAAACTCAACAGATTGGCATCCTTTGGGGTCCAGAAGCTTCCATTATGCTGCTGTTGAACAAGGCCATTAACACAAGGGCTGAGACCAGAGGTGCACCCAGAGCCATGGGGCTGCCCTGCAGAATGAGGTTAGGGTGTGGGACCCCTGCCTTCCAAGGGGACAGACACACTTGTTAAACTAGAGGGGGAAATGATCCGCTCTGGAGTAACTTTTCACCGTATTATAGCCCATTTCAGCTATCGGATGGGAGTGCAGCTTCTATGTGCGCCTCTGCATAGGAGCGCGCTCTAACCAAACACAGAGCCAGACTTGTCATCCACAGAGCTGGCTTCCGGTCTAGGGGGCTGACTTGCCAAACAAAGCTAATGGGGCCATCTGTGCCCCGTTCTGACCAGTAAAGGACTGGTACTATGAAGCTCACAAGACTATGTTTCCCACTTACTGAGTTCAGCTGAGCTGTGCTGGGCTACACGTGTCCTGAAGAGCATGGTCAAAGAAATGCAAAGGTTCCTTTTCCTTGGGGAGCAGTTGGGGCTGAGGAGCTGGTTAGCCAGGACTGCCTCACCTAGAAATAGGCTCATGGAGATATGCTGCATTTGAGGGCAAAAAGAACAGGGAAAACCCTGGGCACCACTATCAGTGGGCAGGCTGCAGGGGCCTGGGAGAGGGCCCTGACCTGGAAGGTGGGCGAACGCCCTGCTGTTCCACAGCTGTTATTAGACAATCCCTGGGTTTCCATCACTAAAATGGGTATAATAGTCCCTAAGGGAATTGTGGCAGGGATGAACATCTCAATTTGAGAATGAGGTCCAAAGTCAAGCCCTGTACATCCATATGCATGAAACTCTGTGCCCTGCCTTGCTACAGGTGTGTGATGTATGACAGGAAAACTTTCTCTGCCTTCAGGTGTCAAGGTTGAGTGGCCAAGCCTAGTTGTTTCTTGGGATGGAGGCTTTGGTCCACACGAGGACTGGGACTTCTTGCATTTAAGCAGCACCCTGGGCAAGAGAAAAGTTGTGTGACCTCACATCCATCCTTGTTCTGGACCAATACTGTTGGGGTCTCTGAGCATCTACAAGCCCAAGAAGGTCTCCAAACTGGGAAAAATCCTCTGCTCTAATAAATTTGCAAAACTAGGGAGCAAAAATATATGGCTCTGCTGAATCGGTTCAAGGTCTCAATCCAGAGTCTTTGGAATAAAAATGAATATGAAAAATGTTATGAGGGCCATGAAAACCCTGGATTCGTGGGTAAAGGAACTAGTATATGTGTTCAGGATGTGTGAGGGGAAACTATTCGGAACAAACATCCCACCCAAAGGGTAAGCGGGGCCCAGGTCACAGAGGCTCCTTTCCCCCTAGAGACGCAGCCCCTTCTCCTCTCTTTTCTCTCCAGCTCACGTGCACCTGCTCCATGATCGACCTCCGAGTCTGCCCGCTGACACTGCCACTCGTAGGAGCTGGCATTGAGCATCACCTGCTGTTCCAACCTTCTTTGGAAACACACTGGCTTGTGCCCGGAAGTCTCTATCTTCTGTTTGAGTGGCCTTCCCAGCAGAACCATAGCAGACAGTTAACATTTATTCATATGCCATACCGATTAGGAAATAGCTCTACAAACACAACTTACTTAGAAACAGCAAGTCAGAGATAGGATACAACACCAAGAGAAAACGAGCTGTAAATACATTGCAAAAATGTGTCTGATTTTCTTTTTTGTTCGTTTTGTTGTCTTCATCTTGACTAGCACCATCTGTACACAAGAAAGTATGAACATAAATGTTTGGATAATAACAAAGATTTGCAAGGCACTTCATCAGTCATTCGGAGTAACTTGTTTTGTTTTCACTTTCCACAGCAATCCCACGTCCACCCTCGCCTTTTCTCACAAACCAGGAGAAGAGTGAGGTCTCTTTTGCCAGCATTTCTTATGTACAAACAAGTTCTTTAAAGTTCCTCAAAGTGCTTTTTCAGTCTCACGGGGGCTTCCACGTCCCTTGGGTTTCCCATCATTTTCTCCTCTCCTGCGTGTTTGGTGTTTGCACCTTTCCTACAGAAAACAAAAGAAAAATCACCTTCTGCTCCACGCTCACTCCGGACTTGCCACCGACCTTCGTCCTCCTTCCGTGGTCACTGAGCGCGGCCAGCACCGAGGGCCCGCCGAGCGCAGCTGCCTGCGGATAGGGAGCGAGGGCCGGCCGGGCGGCGGCTCCCGTCAGCGGCGCCGGGAGGTGATGTCGAAGCAGGTGATCATCATGAGGTGCGCCTTGCAGAAGTTGACGCGGCTCTCCAGGCGCTCCGTCACGCACTCCAGCGCTTCCAGGTACTCCAGGGAATCCAGCTCCAGAACCTGCTCCAAGTCAACTGCAAAGAAGGAGAAGCCCGATGGAGACGTGTGGCCAGCGGGGAGGGGTGATCGGACGGCTCAGCCGTGCCGGCCCGCGGCTGCTGCACCTACACCTGTACCTGCACCTGTACCTGCGCCTGCACCTGCGCCTACACCTGTACCTGTACCTGTACCTGCACCTGTACCTATACCTGCGCCTGTACCTGCACCTCTACCTGCGCCTACACCTGTACCTGCACCTGTACCTATACCTGCGCCTGTACCTGCACCTGCACCTGCGCCTACACCTGTACCTGTACCTGCGCCTGCACCTGCACCTCTACCTGCGCCTGTACCTGCACCTGCGCCTGTGCCGGAAGGTCTTAGGCAGCGCTGCCACACCCTCCTGCTCAACCCTCTGCCGCTCTCAGGTCGAGAACAAAACACTTTACTACTTGTAGTTATATTGGGGCCCTTCATTCCAATGATAACGTTAGACCCCTGACATTTTATTGTGACTCTACTGAGGGACAAAGTGACATCAAGCTCTCCCCACCTCCACCATCTCCATGACAGGATTTGGGACTCCACCAGCACCATTTTCTTTATTAACTAGAAAATAAATAAAGCTTCAAGCTGAGGTATGGAGAAACCCTTCCTTTTTGGGGTCTCACCTGAATGATGTTTATACCTCTGCCTGCTGATGTAAGTGTGTTGCTCTCTGGTTAGTCCCTCACACAGCTGTGTGCAGCTCCCTCTCCACGCTGCCTCTTGGCACTTCCTGTACAGTTTCATATACTCACTGGCCCTTTGGGAACTAGGGTGATGATGGAATCTATGTTAATAATTACGATTCTTAGACTCATAGACATAAAGAACAGACTTGTGGTTGCCAAGGGGGTGGGGGGGTAGGTAGGGGTGGACTGGGAGTTTGGGATTAGCAGATGCAAACTAGTATACATAGGATGAATAAACAACAAGGTCCTACTGTATAGCACAGGGAACTACATTCAGTATCCTGTGATAAACCATAATGGAAAAAATATAAAAAAGAATATAGATGTACGTGTGTGTGTCACTGAATCACCTTGCTGTACAGCAGAAATGAACACATTGTAAATCAACTATACTTTAATGTAAAAGAATAATAATTACGATTCTGTGCTCAGAAGCTGAGATTTAGGACCCAGATGCTGTCCCTAATGTTCAGGCCTGCACAGTCAAAAGCCTGTCTCCTTCAGTTCCTCAAGGGCAATTATCTGAGGCCACCCTCTCCTGGCCCCCGGCCACTACTTGGTCCAGTGGTGACTGGGCAGGGGGGTAGGCTGCTACAGAGTGCCCAGCATGGAGAGGACAGGCATGGGCAGCAGCCAGGGCAGTGGGCGTGGCCCTGGAATCCAAGGCAGGAGACTTGCACTTGACTCCCAGGTCGGCCACGCCTAATCTTTGCTGCCAAAGGGTCCTTAAAAGTAACAGGAGAGTCATAATCCCCAGTGTGCCCACTTTCCTAACTAGAGTTGCCACGAAGAGTAGAACCAAAAAGAGACGATGAATGTGAATGTGGTCTGAGAACTGTAACAAGCTACAGGAACATCAAGGGCTGAAATCAAGGCTGACTTCTTTTATAGGAGACTTAACTGGGCTCAGAGAAGTGAGGCGTCCTGCTCAGGGTTACGCAGTTAATAAGGACCGGGGCTGGGAATGAGGCTGAGGCTCCTGAATTCCGGTCTAATATTTAAAAACCAAACAAAACCCCTCACCATACCATAACCACATCAGCTATATTATTGGATCACCTTGGAAATTAAAAAAAATGGATTCCAGAACATTTATTTCTAGCCAACACCCAGCCTATTACCCACACCCAGGGAACAGTCAGAATACAGTCTCATTGATTTTGGGGGGGTCATTTTTGGTTTCAATTCATCTTGAAGAAACAATCTGTGTTTCTCCTTTCACGTGGCCTTCTGTTCATTACCTTTCTCAGCATCAAAAAATCCCTGATTCCTGACGTGAACAAAGGCAAGAAGGAAGGGACCGTTTCCTGGAAGCATCTACATATGTACCGACGTTTAAGCTGCTCCCATCCTGGGAAAAAAATGTGACTTTGTAAGATGAAGACAATTATCGAGCCTGCCTTAGGCATAAATAGCTCTCAAAAAATGTTAATGAAAACAGCAGAAAGGAAGAGGAACTGCTGAATGGGCACCCCTGGGATCTTGAAGTGCCTGAGGATTGATGGAAGAAGGAAAAGGGTGTGCACAGGTGGGAGAAACATAGCATTAGGCTCCATGTTTATGCCGCGGCCAGACTTCAGCTAATGTCCTCGTTCGTGTCTTGTCTGCCCTATCACAGCCTTAGATGGAAATACCCTGGGGAGCAGGAGTTCATGTCTCTGGTCCAGATTTCTAACAAGGGACCTACCTTGCTGCATCATGCAAGCAGGTGCTGAGGGAATGTCTCCTGTTGAGGATAGCTATTTTGTTAACTCGGGGATAATACAAACACTAATTACTACCGGACACTGCTCCTTTATCACGGGCAGGCAGTGTAACCAGCACTGGACTGATAGTAACTCGTTCACTCTCACAACAACCTTATGAGGTAGGCACCATTATGTGCCTACCATTTGACAGTTAAGGAAATCAAGGCTCAGAGAGGTTAAGCGTCTTACCCAAGGTCTCACAGCCAGCTTCCAAAGTGGGTCTGCATGACTGTGGCTGTCACCACAAATGGTACAACTCAACAAGGTAAGATGCATCACAGACCGGTCCCAGTACCCTGTCCTCCTTTAGGTTCTTTTGATCCTCATATGCACTCATGAGGTACTCAGGGGAGATGTTATTACCTCAGTGCTATGGAAAGGAAGCCGCCTGAAGACATACTGTGAAAGTGGCAGGGCACAGCTAGAAGACCAGCAAATTCTGTCCTTTCTTCTTTGCCCAGGATCATTTCACCCAGTATTTCTTAAACCTAAGCCCCAGATTCTGCCTGTCATGTTCCCGGCACTGGTCTGGGAATGCTGGGGAGAGGGTGATGTGACCTTCAGGGGAAAGTCATGAAGAGAGGGAGGCACAGGAAGGCTGAGGAACTAGAGGGAAGAGCTGGTGAGTGCCGGACAGGAAAGGAGGGAAAGGAACTTTAGCGGAAGTAATGTATTTTATTTCAGAGACTAAGCCGTCTAGCATTGGGCCCCCATATCAATGAAACAGTTGGGACCAGATTTGAGGTTTATTTTGTGGTAAATGGAATGGTTCGAAACAAATAAATAAGAAACAATTGACTCCATCTTTCAAAGGGAGCAGAATTGTTCTGAATTGTTATTAGATGGTTACTGTCATCCTGGGCTTTCTATTAAATGGAAATAACACTGTGAATGTTATTCTTTTCACTCAAAAATGTTTTTCTTGCTTTCTGGGTTCTTTTTGAGGCTTTTCTAGGATTGCACATTCTACCCTATTAAGCACTCTATAAATTCTTGTCTATTGCAGGCTAGATATGCAATGTGATTTTGTGGCCGGGGAGCAGATTGGTAATACAGCCTTCATGTCTGGGTGAGCGTCCACCACACGTAGGGGGAAAAAAAATCTCATTTTCAGGTGCTTTGGACTGAGACACATAAGAAATAATCTTGCAAGAGCAATACTCACCGCCCTGCTGCTCACACCCCTCCCACCTGCCCCCCACAGAGCGGGATTGCGCTCAGGGAGGCCATCCCCAGCCAAGGGGCATGGAAGGCCCTCGGGTTCAGACAGCGTCTGTGTCCCTCTCAGCCTGGCCTGTTTAACTGGTGAACCCAGGAGTCGCAGTGATGGGCCTTACATTCGCTGAGCCACTTGTTGGGATCCAGCATCAGATACTGTTTCGTCGTCTCCAGCTCCTTCATTAGCCACTCGTACTTGGCTCGGACCTCGGCAATTCTCTGCTGGCGATGCTCCAGGATTTTCAGCTTTGCATTGAAGCACATGACCTCCTAGTACACAGATGGGAAGGAGATGGGGGTGGAGGGGGGAGGGGAAAGGACCTTCAGCTCAAATCCAGCCCAGGCAACCTCTTCTGGAAAGGAATACTTGTGCTTATGGTCAGTGCAAAAGGAGCAGGTCACTGGGAAGTTTGGGAGGGAGCTGGGGGCTCAGCTCAGGCAGCCCACTCACGGGGTAGGGCTATCACTGGCATATCTCAAATTTAGAAGGCGGCTGGTGCTCCAAAATGGAACCAGGAGAGCCTTCAGAGGTCTCCGGGTGGAGAAACAGGCTGCTCTCCCAAGCTGGGTGCACGGGCCCGTCTCCCGCCGGAAGCCGCTGGGAGTCTCGGTGGCCTGCGCCCTCCTCTAGGGCGCGGCCTCGGCGGCGTCAGCCCGGGGACCTCCTGGGGGACCGCCACCGCGTGGGGAGGGGGAGGCACACCTTGCTGCTGCCCCCTCGTCGCCGCTGCAGTCGCTCCACGTCGTCGATTTCATAGACTTTAATCTCAAAAGGTTCCCCGAGGCCCCTCTGGGTGCTGCGCAAGGGGCCGTCCACCCAACGGACCCCTGCGCTGTTGGCCGGTTTCCTCACAGGGGAGGGGGTGTCAAGGGACAGCGCCGGGATGAGCCTCCGTCTCTGGGAACCTAGGCAGGGGATTAAGCCTAAAGTTAATCGTTTTGAATTTCTATCTTTTTTTTTATTCATCTGTCGATGGACACTTAGGTTGCTTCCATGTCCTGGCTATTGTAAATAGAGCTGCAATGAACATTGTGGTACATGACTCTTTTTGAATTATGGTTTTCTCAGGGTATATGCCCAGTAGTGGGATTGCTGGGTCATATGGTAATTCTATTTGCAGGTTTTTTTATTTGTTTGTTTTTTGTTTTTGCGGTACACGGGCCTCTCACTGTTGTGGCCTCTCCCATTGCGGAGCACAGGCTCCGGACGCGCAGGCTCAGCGGCCATGGCTCACGGGCCCAGCCGCTCCGCGGCATGTGGGATCTTCCCGGACCGGGGCACGAACCCGTGTCCCCTGCATCGGCAGGCGGACTCTCAACCACTGTGCCACCAGGGAAGCCCTATTTGCAGTTTTTAAAGAAACCTCCATACTGTTCTCCATCGTGACTGTATCAATTTACATTCCCACCAACAGTGCAAGAGGGTTCCCTTTTTTGAGTTTCGATCTTTTAAATGTAGTTTTGATGCAAGGGCTGGCAGCGTGACAGGGCTGTCAGAGCCTGTGGCAGAGCTGTGTTTGAACCCCTCCAACCTCCCACCTCCCGCCTCAGCATCCACTTCCTTACCTGGCACTTGCTTTACCTCCACAAGCTCAGATGTCCCCCCTTACCTGTCGAGCCACCTGTGGTCTCCCCCCTGAAACACACACGCTGGAGGACACGAGAACTGAGAGTCACCCTGGCCACACCCTCAGCATGGACAAGGGTTACCGTGAAATTAGAGACGTTCCATTAGCGAGAAAAGATCCTAGTGTTTGGTATTGTGGTAGGAGGAGTTTATTTGCTTCTAACAACAACACTGGAATAAGCACTGATTATGCCAGGCCCTACTTATCGTGCCTTACACACTGTGACGGAGACTGCGAGCTGCCCCCCAGTACCTGCCCCTCTCTTCTTCCTCTGCAGAAGACCCTGAGTTGGAGCAGCGCACACGGCCACCTAGGTGTACCCTGTGCGGTACATGTGACTTAAGCTCCACCAGTGCAACAGAAGAAGAATTGCCCTGTGTAACAGCTAAAAAGTGTCCTGAAAGGATGAGGTCTGCTCTCCTCGTCCTCTCGCCTTTGTCCTGGATGGAATATGGGCCTGTTGGCCGGTCCATGACATGAAGATCGTAAACAACAGAAAAACAAGAGAAGGAACCTAGATTCCTGACACCCTGGAGACCTTCACAGTGGTACATGTGTTACAACTGAACCTACATTGACACGTCATTATCCATACGGATACCCAGGGTCCATAGTTTACACTGGGGTTCACTCTTGGTGTTTACATCCTGTGGTTTGGACAAATGTGCAATGATATGTATCCACCATGATACGATCACACAGAGTATTTTCCCTGCCCTTAAAACCCCCTACACAGACTTTTACATGAGAAATTAATCTCTATATTGTTATTAGGGTTTTCTGTCACAGACAAGCCTAGTATCTAATTTAATTCTCACAGAAGCAGAAACTAAGGTACAAAAGACTTCAGTAACTTGCCCAAAGTCTCAGTGTTCCCTTGTTTAAAAAATCCATTGCCAGGCTTCCATGGTGGCGCAGTGGTTGAGAGTCCGCCTGCCGATGCAGGGGACACGGGTTCGTGCCCCGGTCTGGGAAGATCCCACATGCCGCGGAGCAGCTGGGCCCATGAGCCATGGCCGCTGAGCCTGCGCGTCCAGAGCCTGTGCTCCGCAACGGGAGAGGTCACAACAGTGAGAGGCCTGCGTACCCCCCCGGAAAAAAATCCATTGCCCACATTCTCTACCAAAATAAAAAATAAAAATATCAGATAATAAACGATTTCCCTAAAGGATGGGTTATAATTAAACATCACAGAACTTGGCACATAGTAGGTGCTCACTGAACATGAATATCCTTTTGATTTTTTTCTTCATAATCTATTTGAGGAGATGAAAAATACACAGAAATCATAGAGACTGTATGGTTAGGCCATTTAAGATGGCTGTTCTCTTGTTCTCTATAAATCCCCTGCTTGACCAGTCCCTGCTTCACTCACATGACTACCCAATCCTCTTAATTACAGGGCTTAATCAGTCCCTGATAACCAATGAGCCCACCTGACATCAATTCCCCCTATAAATGGTAGCTTCCTTTTCCCCCAAGTAGTGAAGACTGTTGCCATATCTTGTCTGCCGTACATGGTGGGGTGTCGCTCCAGGACCCTGTGCGTCAGATCCCTCTGACCAGTAAACCACTGATATCTCTGTTGCTGTCTCTGGGCTCTTCCTTCGGTCTCAAGGCTGGGTAACTGCAAGGCTTGTGGGCCTGCAGGGTGCATCCCAAGAACTGGCGAGCCTAGCTGGGAGACCAAGGAAACTCCTGTGAGTGCTGAGATGTTGGGAAAAAAGGACGGGAATGGAAAGTTGCAGGGGTAATCCCAAGGAGGCTGTCCATTAACATGGTAGGGCCCAAAGGCTGCAGGGCTAATCCTGCAGTGGGGCCCTGGGGCAGCTGTCTACTGTGAGAGATGTCCTTCTGTTCCATTATATTAATGCTATCTTCTTAACCTCCGGGTCTCTTCCCAGTTTAAAAGTATCAGCCCCGTGCTCGTGGCTCATCTGACTGCCCAAGGATGGCTGGTGACTACAGACAAAACACAAGGACCTGGATTATCTATCAAGGGCGTTATCTGGTTGGGTAAGACAAGCAAACCCCCGACCTACCAGGCCTAAACGATTACAGGCCCAGGCTTTAGGGATATTAACTCAGGAACTGGCTTGTGAATTGGATGTGGCCAGTTACCCAGAAGGGTTTAGTTGGGGCCCAAGGCAACGGCAAACTAATAAGAGCGCCC
Organism: Neophocaena asiaeorientalis asiaeorientalis; assembly: GCF_003031525.2. NCBI lineage: Eukaryota > Metazoa > Chordata > Mammalia > Artiodactyla > Phocoenidae > Neophocaena > Neophocaena asiaeorientalis. The sequence continues at coordinate 399,961 of NW_020172144.1, forward strand.
TTGGGCCTCTGGTCCCAGCTCTGGCAGGAGGCAGAGCAATGATACAGTGTGGTGGCAGAAACAGCTATCTGCCGTCTACAGTGCATTACAACAGGTGGAAGACGTTACAAAAGGCCTACCCGAGTCACCCAGCAATGCAAACAACCACCATCTGGCATCTAGGACAGCTGAGCATGACATATGGGACCCCCATGGACACTGACAGTGACCAAGGACCATGCAGTTCAGGAATGGGCCGATAAACGTGACATACACTGGCATTTCCACCTGCCTTACGACCCCACTGCTGCCAGGCTAATGGAAAGGGTGACTGGGCTACTTAAACAACAATTGAGATGGGAACTCGCTCTCTCAACATGTGGGCCAGGAGACTAACTCAAGCCCTAGGAGCTATAACTGAACATCCCAGGAGCAATCATCCCAGTGCCGACGCCACGTTAACCCAGAGGAAACTAGTCAACACAACCGGAGTTCAACAGTTGCCCACCAAAGGACCGTTGCCAACTACCGGTCAGGACAACAACTCGCTTTGGCCCTGGCCACAGGATCTAACCCCAGGTGAACACGTTATAAAATGGTCCTGAGACTGGCAGGTAAGCCCCTTGTGGTTTGGGTTTGCTGCCTCGTGGGGAATCGGATTAGAAAGGGACCTACAGGTTTTACCTGTCTTCTACCTGCACTCCTCCCGCAGTGCACCTCTACACACCTGACGCCAGGGATATCGCAGAAGAGGGGTGGACCAAGTTCGTAAGGGTGGTGCAGGGTATGTACGCGTAGACTGTATGGTGAAGCCATTTAAGACGGCTATTCTCTTGCTCTCTGTACATTCACTGCTTGCCCAGTCCCTGCTTCACTCACGTGACTATTCAATCCTCTTTATCAGAGGGCTTACTCAGTCCTGATGAGCCCACCTGACGTCAATTCCCTCTATAAATGGTAGCCTCCTTCTCCCCTGAGTAGTGGAGACTGCTTCCGTGTCCTGCCTGCCGAACAAGGTGGGGTGTGGCTCCAGGACCCTTCGTATAAGATCCCCTGTCCAGACACCACTGACGTCTCTGTCGCTGTCTCTGGGCTCTTCCTTCGGTCTCGAGGCTGGACAACTACAAGGCTTGCGGCCTGCGGGGTGCAGCCCGACAGATAACATGAGATTTGTGCCCTTAGAGGCAGGTCTCTAGAGGATTCTAAAAGCAATCACCACAGGACTGGCAGGGCCGGGGGCACCAATGCACCGAGCACCACTTTTGCTGGTGACTGGTGGCATGAGTGAGTGAAGCCAGGCCCTGGCTTCTGAGGACGGGGCCTAATCTTTTCACCCACATCTGAAGTGGATCTAGCCTCGTGCATTGGGCAACTACCATGTTTGTTCCCCTGGTTCTGGCCCCTCTCCCGCTGGGAGGCTGTGGGCCTGGCCCCCTGGGAGGGAAGCTTGGGCCTGTAGGTGGTGATGCTTCCTCAAACAGCTGCATCTCCTGAGGCACACCCACCTGGCAGCTCCTGCCTCTAGTAAGGGGCATCTAGGAGGCTTGCGTTCTCCTGGAAGGAGGATGGTTGGGAAACGTGACACCATCGCAACCGGTTTATCTTGACGCTGAAGGGAGCCCAATCTCATTTAACTCAGGATTGATATGTGGTCCCTCCTGAGTCCGAGGAAAGAAGGTGGAGTCTGCCTGAAGCCGTGGCCACCTGCACTTAGAGTCTGGGCTGATCCTGCTTTTCAAGAGAGTGGGCTCCATCCAGTCACACTTCAGTGAGAGTGAGGGAGAGCAAGAGAGCTTACACGCCATGATGCAGCAGCGGTCAGAGGGCTGCACAACACGTAGGGAGGCCGAGGAACGCCAAGAATGCAAAGGGTGCACAGTCCGGTGGTTTTTCTGGAGGACCTGGGAGACGGGCTGCATTGCTAGTGGGCTACTGTTGGGGGAAGCACGGGTCCTTACAGCACCACGCCCATGGTGCTCAGGGAACCCCAAAGGAGTTAGTGCCCTCTCTGCACCACTCCCCCTCCATCCTCCTCCCCCCAGTTCCAGTGGATTCTGCCTGTTGAGTGCCAGGCCACCATGGCCTGCGTGGCCTGATGACCCTTCCAGAAAGAAAGACAGTGTACTTTTCTCCAACTTTGAGAGATCCACTGACTGCTAAAGAAAGCTTAAAGTACCACAAACAAGCTCAGAGAGGAAAAGAGCCAGAACTCTTCGGTAGAGAATCAGGGGGCCAAGGCACAGGACGACCTTCTCACCACCCCAGGGAGCTAGGAATGTGGAAAGCCACCACCTACAGCTCCAGGCAGTGGTGGTGACTGGGTGGCGTGTGACTGTTCAGAGTGTGGGTTGGTGGGCTTTCCTTCAGGAGACGACGAGGGACTCTAAGTACATATTGATAGTTAATTTTCTCTACAAAGCATACTCTGTCCTCCAGGCTCCGTGATTTCATAGCAAATCGCACTTTTTTGGGCCCAGATCTTTATCTCGTGCATGCACGAGCACGCGCGCGTGTGCGCGCACACACTCACACACACTGACTTAGAAAACTGGGAAGTGTCAACCACTGAAGCAAAGTAAATATCTGTCTCCTTGTCGATGGAAATAAGCCAGCTGATAGTTTTGGGTTTTTTAAGTCGGCCTGATCAAGCTAGCTGACTCTGAGCAAACGGCTCCGCCTTTGTGGGCTCGGCTCCAGCCCCCGTCAGATGGGGCTGCTGCAGAACATGTAGGGAGGCCGAGGAACACTGAGCATCAGTGGGAGGATGTCCAGCTCTCGGAAGCAGGGAGAGTCTGAGCATCTTTCAGGTGGAGACTGGGCCTGGCCACCAGGCAGCCCGACTTCCTCAGGCTGCAAACACTCGTGATGGGGCTCCCAGTAAGCCCTCTTCCCTCAGTTGGATAATGTGTACTCAGCCCCTAGGAAGGGTGACTGGTCCTCCCCCTTACCTCTCCTGACCCCGAGGACAGGTCAGGGAGCAACAACTCCTCTAAAAGCGAGGTCAGTCATGTATGGGCATCTCAGTCGTTTAATCCACTGGGTGCACGTGTTCAGACATTTCTGGGATGACTCTTCTAAGGATCTGTTTACGTGAGAAATAGGGGAGGAACTGAGGAGGGTCATGGGATTGGTGGCGTATCAGTTACCTCTCACCGTGTAACAAATTAGCCTAAACCCAGCAGCTACATTCCTGTGAGGCAGGGAGCTGGGAGCAGCTTATTTAACTGGGCGGTTCTGGCTCAGGGTCTCTTGTGAGCTGCAGTCAAGCTGTCAGATGGCCCTGCCATCATCTGAGGGCTTGACTAGGGCTGCAGCTTCCACTTCTAAGCTCACTCATGTGGCTGTTGGCCGGAGTTCCAGTTCATTGCCCGGTGGGCCTCTCCACAGGGCTACTTACGGCACAGCAGCTGGTTTACCCAGAGTGGGAAAAGAGCAGCTACCGCGTCTTTCACAGCCTAATCTTGAAAGTGACATGCCGTCACTCGCTTCTGTTGAAGTGATTCGCCGCCTGACTCTAATGCACACAGAGACCAACCCTAGTATAGTATGGGAGGGGACGAAGCAACGGTGAACGCCAGGAGGCAGGGACCATTGGGGGCTATCTAGGAGTCTGGTTGCCACAGATGGGATGTGATCAGATGGGAAACTAACAGGAATAAGGGTCACTATCTCCTTCCAAACCACTCCAGGACGACCTATGAGATCACCCCGATTGGGGAAAGAGAAGTAGAGAAGCTTGAATGGAGAATGCCATTTCACGGGGCTATTCGCAGCTTAACAGAAATACCCTGAAGACAATCTAATCCCCATTGCCTTCTTTCCGTGCTTTTTTGCAATCTTCTCAACTTCCTCACCACGTCAATCAATCCCTGCCAGGCTGGGAAGTGAGTGCCCAGTGTCGGGTGAGTTGCAGTCTGGGGGTTTCTCCCGCATGTAGTGAACGGCTATGTTGCATTTTCTGAGCATTCTGAATTTGGTCACTGGTAAATCAATTCCATGAATGAACTGATATCGTCCAGGTCTTGCACCCACCACTGAGGAGCCTCCCCTCCCCTCTCGTCTCCTCCAGAGGTACACTGGGAGCCTTACTTGGGGTGTGATGGGGAAAGCTGAGGGCAAGGGCAGGGTGTGGTCACACCAGAGGAAATGGAGTTTAATGCTGTGGAGGAAGTTTCAGAGGGAGAGGTGGCGCCCTCACACTGCTGGAAAGGGCACAGGAAACAATGGTGCCCAAACGCCACGTCATCACTAGGAGAGAACTGACCACAGGGCCTTTGCCTGGGTCCCCACAGAAATATGATTTCTTGGATTTTCAGCATGCTCCACCCTCTCCACCTCTCAAGCAGATGCTTCCAGCTTTCTGCTGAACCTAGTCCCTGTCAAAGACCACTTCCTTCCGGGTTGCTGGAAGGTCAGGGACGTGTCTGCTGTAAGGAAGCTGCGGGGAAGCGCCTTAGTCGGGCAACAGTGGTGTGGGGCCCCGTCAGATGCAGCTGTCTGGTTTGGGATCACACGTCCTGATGCCAGTGGGTCAGGATTCCTTTTTCTTCTCTATCACTCCCTGCTCATCAGCCCAGCACTCAGTCTGGACATGGAGACGTCAAGTGTGCAAAAAAAGAACAGAGCACTTAAGCTGATAAATGCCAATAGCTTTGCTGCATGAAATGGCCCCAACTTGACCTGAGCCCACCCTCTCCCCTCCCCATCCAGGCTTGGCTGCCACCTGCGTGCAGCAGGAGGGGCCCCCGGCCTGTCACGCCCCACTCTACCCTCCGCAGCACTGATGGCCCCAGTGAGGAGTCTGATGTCGGGCCTTCCATTTTCATCATCACTGAGGGCAGATAAAAGTGTCCACATTCAACATACATACACCACTATGTATAAAACGGTAACTAATGAGAACCTACCGTATAGCACAGGGAACTCTACTCAAAGCTCTGTGGTGACCTAAATGGGAAGGAAATCTAAAAAAGAGAGGGTATATGATACCTATAGCCAATTCACTTTGCTGTACAGCAGAAGCTAACACAACATTGGAAAGCAACTCTACTCCAAAAACATTTTTTTAAAAGAAGTGTCCACACTGAGTCTGAAGCTGCTGCTTCTCAGGTCAAATGTCAGGAAACATGGGCATTCTGAGCGCCGAGGACTCACAGCACTCCTCAGGGAACAAGCTGACGTCCATCCCCACCGCCCGCCCCTGAGAACCCGCCGTCATCAGCTTTCCCTCCGTCACCCTCCGTCTTCACTCCGACTCAGGGTACAGGCATTAGAAAGACACTGAGTCAAAAAGCAAAAAGCACGAATGCCAGGAGGACCCACGGGCATCCGCGACGAGGATGGGGGAGGGGAAAGATCAGCGTGTGTGGATTTACTGGCCGGCGAGGGTCAGCTCCGTGGCCTCCCAGATGAATGAGGATGGGGCTGCACTGGCTGCTGGAAGCTTGAATTGAAGAGTGAACCCCTCCCAGGCTGGACAGGAGATGGCGAGGGGCCCGGCTGCAGAGCCCAGGCCCCTCACACGCTTGCTCTAGGCCTCTCAGCCCCGTAACTGCCTCCACCCACTCTCCACTCTAAGGGGCTTCCTCGGTGTCTTAGCGAGCCAATTACTTTTCTAGTAGTTCCCAACTTATAGTCAAAAAGGCTATCTCATTTGGAACCCTTTCTCATCTGTTTCTAGGTAGAGTCTCTTAGAAACACTCTAGAAATCTTACAGCTGCCAAGATGCTGCTTCCCTTATCCCCGTTTTCATTAAGCCAGGAAGCACCGTGTTTCCTGAATTCATTAAAACAAAATAAGATTGCACCTGAGAACCGAACAATCCGAGGGGTACAGACAGAGTGACCCATGGTGCTCTAGGCCCTTTGGAGGAGTAACCGGTCACAGGTTTTGGTGCAGTGGATCTGCTAACTGAACCCAGCAACCCATCGGTCAGTAACGTTTACTCGACACCCAGAGAAGGGAAGGCACAGTGTTTGGTGCTTACAGTGGGAAAGAAAATAGAGGATAGGCTTAATGTTTAAAACACGGGTCATCAGCAGGGCGAGATACGGGAAGTCCATAGAAAAGAACTCAGCTAACTTGTAGGACCACACGGTCAGCCAGCCAACCAACCAATGCATCAATCAACAGTGTCCAACTGATTCATGGTAACCTGTACCAGCCCAGCACTGCGGACCCAACAGGCTGAGTCAAGTGCCGAACACGGCTCTCAGGAGCTCATGTCCAGCAGGCAGGTCAAGCCCTGGGTGCATCTCAGAACCGACACACTCCCTGGCTGGTTTCTCTCCTGGGCTTTCTGGATGCTGTGTCACACGACACCCGGGCATGCTACAGTGGCAATGAACTTCACTCAGACCAAGGTGCTGATCTAATTTTCATATTTCCCCAGCCAGCCTGAGAGAGAAGGAAAAAAAAAAAGAGAGAAGCCAAGGGGTTTGGGGTGAAGTGTCAGGAACATGAGGAAGAAGAGAGAGAGTATCTGGGAGCGCCCACATGATACATGATACCAAAGAGCTATCAATCACTGAAAGGATGGGGCCTCAGGGGCGGCCAAGCTGATGCAACTACGCCATAAACTGCCCATCCCCGATTTCCATCCTCTTAGCAACTGAATGCCCTCTGGACAGGGTGGACATTCGCTCCCCACCTGATCTGGCTGTCATCACTCTACTTCATGGCTAATGGCTACACGTATACATTCGTGTACCTACCACGGGGGAGCTGGCAAGGAACGGTGGAGGGACTGATGAAAATCCATCTATAGAGAGCAACCCACTGCTTCTGTCACCTTATGACACGCTCAGCCAAGAACCTCTAATGACTCCCCATTGCCGACTGCAGTAATTCTTAGCACAGTGGCCAGATGTTCAAGGAATAACTTGATCTGGGCTTACATTTTCTGTCCGCTATTACATCCATTAAGAATATCCCCCTTGTTGAGTCAACCCCGCCCTTCATCCGTAAACCATGCTCTTACTGCCTCAAGCTCGTGCTCCTGTCACTGCCTCAGCCTACAATGCCCTTTACCCGCTTTGTCCCAGCATCCTTTAAGGCCTGGCCCAATCCCAATGTTTCCCTGTAGCCTTCTTCAATGTTCTGGGCCCTCTTTGTCTAAATACTTCTTACCCTTAGCTCTCACAACCTCAGTCAGCACTTGGCAAGGCACCTTGGTTCACGGTTCACTGTTCCCTGTTCCACACTCTTCACCCTTGCTCGCCAGTGAGATTACGCACTTCTTACAGTGGCCTTGTCTTCTACACTGCCTGCTCCTCCCCAACCACACTTGCAACTTCCATATCACCAAGCTCTAACTGCACAGAAGAGGCCGATCAATATTTAACAACTTAAAATTAAATCCCTTCATCTGTTGATGGACACTTAGGTTGCTTCCATGTCCTGGCTATTGTAAATAGAGCTGCAGTAAACATTGTGGTACATGACTCTTTTTTTTTTTTTTTTTTTGCGGTACGCGGGCCTCTCACTGTTGTGGCCTCTCCCGTTGCAGAGCACAGGCTCCAGACGCGCAGGCTCAGCAGCCATGGCTCACGGGCCCAGCCACTCCACGTCATGTGGGATCTTCCCAGACCAGGGCACGAACCCGTGTCCCCTGCATCGGCAGGCGGACTCTCAACCACTGCACCACCAGGGAAGCCCTACATGTCTCTTTTTGAATTATGATTCTCTCAGGGTATGTGCCCAGTAGTAGGATTGCTGGGTCGTATGGTAGTTCTATTTTTAGCTTTTTAAGGAACCTCCATACTGTTCTCCATGGTGGCTGTATCAATTTACATTCCCACCAACAGTGCAAGAGTGTTCCCTTTTCTCCACACCCTCTCCAGCATTTATTGTTTCTAGATGTTTTAATGATGGCCATTCTGACCGGTGTGAGATGATATCTCATTGTAGTTTTGATTTGCATTTCTCTAATGATTAGTTATGTTGAGCATCCTTTCACGTGTTTGTTGGCAATCTGTATATCTTCTTTGGAGAAATGTCTATTTAGGTCTTCTGCCCATTTTTGGATTGGGTTGTTTGTTTTTTTGATATTGAGCTGCATGAGCTGCTTGTAAATTTTGGAGATTAATTCTTTCTCAGTTGCTTCATTTGCAAATATTTTCTCCCATTCTGAGGGTTGTCTTTTGGTCTTGTTTATGGTTTCCTTTGCTGTGCAAAAGCTTTTAAGTTTCTTAGGTCCCCTTTGTTTATTTTTGTTTTTATTTCCATTTCTCTAGGAGGTGGGTCAAAAAGGATCTTGCTGTGATTTATGTCATAGAGTGTTCTGCCTATATTTTCCTCTAAGAGTTTTATAGTGTCTGGCCTTACATTTAGGTCTTTAATCCATCGACAGATGAATGGATAAAGAAGATGTGGCACATATATACAATGGAATATTACTCAGCCATAAAAAGAAACGAAATTGGGTTATTTGTAGTGAGGTGGATGGACCTAGAGTCTGTCATACAGAGTGAAGTAAGTCAGAAAGAGAAAAACAAATACCGTATGCTAACACATATATATGGAATCTAAGGAAAAAAGAAAAAAAAGGTCATGAAGAACCTAGGGGCAAGATGGGAATAAAGACACAGACCTACTAGAGAATGGACCTGAGGATACGGGGATGGGGAAGGGTAAGCCAGGACGACGTGAGGGAGTGGCATGGACATATATACACTACCAAACGTAAAATAGATAGCTAGTGGGAAGCAGCCGCATAGCACAGGGAGATCAGCTAGGTGGTTTGTGACCACCTAGAGGGGTGGGATAGGGAGGGTGGGAGGGAGGGAGATGCAAGAGTTATGGGAACGTACGTATATATATAACTGATTCACTTTGTTATAAAGCAGAAACTAACACACCATTGTAAAGCAATTATACTCCAATAAAAATGTAAAATAAATAAATAAAAATTTTAAAAAGGAAAGGAAATAAAAATAAATCCCACTGACTACGGATCATCATATGGAAAGGAAGTCATATTACCACCAATATTCTTTATATTATTTGCACCAACTTCTACAACGTAAGCATCAGAGATACCATGGTGGTTCTCTACCAACTCTTTACTTTTACTTTGACGTGAGAAAACTGAAGCCCAGAGAGTATAGTTATTCCCCAAAGGTCACACAGCCCAAGACCCCAAGTCTCCTGCTTTCTAGATCAATCATCCCACTGCACCAGGTCGAATTCTGCGCACTCTCCACCGACATGGATCTCCACGAATGGGACTGGAAAGGTGAACATTCGTGATGTTTGGTTGTTTCCACTGTTACCTGTACTACAAAGCACTCAAAAAACTCAAGGTTCTCTTCCTGGCAGTATATTTCTAGTTCATTTTCACTAAGGAAATAACCAAAGCATTAAAACAACCTCCACTAACAGCTAATTGCCTGTCTCCTCTGCAGTTCCAAATGTCTCTAGTAATTGTAAAATCATGCCATCGAGCTAGGAGTTTCCTTTGAGGAGTTTTATGGCTTCTCTTAAAGAAGTTGCTTTTGATTTATGCTGATCATGTCTGACAGCCCGCATTTTTCTTAATAATAATCGTAAATAAGCGAGACAAGGTCACCCAGCCTGCAAGGAGCATATCTCCACTGCCGTATCCATTATGGAGCCTGGGATCTACGGCAGCTGCTCACAGCAGTCCGATGCCCTCGGCACTCTCTATTAAATCCCATCTCTGGCACCCAGACCGGTGCTTTGATTTTACACAAACAGCCTAACCTAACAAGGGACCCTCGAGAACAGCATTTACAAAAGGAGGTAGCAGCAAATAAGGACACGTGTAGTGCCTGTGGTCCACTCTCCAAGTGGTTAGTTTAGCTTTTCTTCCTCTTTACTCCAGCGTAACAGCCAAACCAAACAATACAAGTCAAAAAAAGAGTAAAGCTATTGTAAGAATAAATTGGATTGGTAGATTCAAGATGCTAAATTAGAGTACGTGAAAGCACTCTGTAACACTCAGACTCATGTGAGAACATGGCAAACGTCACACGATAATCTGGACTTTGAAGACCAAGGCTGGGTAGATTGTAATAATAAGGTTTAACAACCGAGTACGGGGAAGGCCAGATTTTTTTTTTTTTTTTTTGTCAAAGGCTCTGGCTTAGGTAAACTTCTTTGCTATTTTTAGTAACTGCTGTCAATACACTTGAATGCCCTTGACCCTGAAAATAGGACCCAACAGCTGTCATGTTATACTGAATGGATTTCTGTTCTCCAACTTGTCTTATACAGGGGGTTCTGCTCCCAGGTCTGCTGCTGAGACTCAGGGCTGAGGGTCTGAAGTAGAGCACCGTCAGAATAGATCAAAGCCTGACGCATACACCGCCTGGGAAATAAAGACATCGAAATTCTGACAGCCATGATGACTCCTGAACATGCTGGGAGGCCAACCTCCTCATCGTATTTCACGATCTGTGATGGGGTGGGTGAATGGGGCCATCTACATCATAACGTCTAGAATTACAACATGACTGCATGGGTCCCTTGAGGTTAGTTTCTTTGATTTGAGGCAAACAAATGGCTTATGATGTGCATTGACCACAGTCCCTACATTTGGACCGGAACATTCCAGAGTCTGCACTTGCCTGTGGTGTGACAGTGAAGCCCTCCATGGCTCTGTCCCCAGCAGGTGACAGGCGGTTGGGGACAGGGGCGCCCATCCCCGAGTCCTGGGGCCCGCCCTCTGCCCGTCGATGCCCGGGCCCGAGCCTACCTGAGTTGGCACGCTTCTTCGGGGCTTTGAGGCTGCGGCAGCGCCCGCCCACGGAGCTGCTGTTCTCGCTCATGGAGTCCTGGGCGGACGACGCGCTGCCGGTGGCCTCGCTGTCGCGCATCATGCTCTCGTAGCCGCTGCTGCCGCCGCTGTGGTAGAAGAGCGCCGTCTTGCCCATGGCAGGCGGCAGCTCGCCGCTCAGCACGCTGCTGTTGTCGCTGCCGTGGCCGCTGCTGCAGCGGTGGGGCCTGCGCGGCGGCGTGATCTTGCTGTAGGGCGAGGGCAGCGGGACGGCGGGTGGCGGGCGCTCGTCGGCGGTGGCCGCGC
>NW_020172144.1:411015-418899 GCF_003031525.2 Neophocaena asiaeorientalis asiaeorientalis
CCGAGATGCGTCCGTTCACCGCCCGCAGAGGCAGCTTGGACGCCAGGCCCGAGCCCCGGCTCCGGCTCAACGATTGGGTGGACCAGGACATGTGCTTCCCGCCGGGGGGCGGGCCGGAGCTCTGGCCCACCGCCTGCGGCAGGGACTTGGTGGAGAAGCTCAGGGTCTTGGTGGTGGAGGTGGACAGGCTGCGGGCCTTGGGGCTGGCCAGGAGCAGCTTGCTCACGGCGGAGATCTTGGACTGGCTGGCCTTGGGCGAGGCCCCGGCCGACTGCGCGGGTCCTGGGTTAGTGGGCGAGGCCCCGGCGCTGCGGCCCGGGCTCCTCCCCGTGCGGGGCATGGTGCTGTCCTTCCCCGCGTGCAGCCTGGAGCTCACGGAGGACAGGCTCTCGGCCCTCTCCAGCGAGAGGCATTCGTAGTGGCTGACTGTTGTCCTGCCGAGAGAGTTGGTCCTGCTGGCCAGCTGCTCCAGTTTGGCACCGAAGAGCTTGCTGCTGCAGCTGCCGCCGGCATCCTTCGTCTTGCCGCTGGGCTCGTCCGGGAAGCTGGCCGCGAAGGGCGCCGGTTGGTTCAAGGGGCTGCTGGAGTTGCTGCTGCAGGCGCTGTGCTGGGGGCTGGCCCGGTTCTTCTGGTCCAAGCTGGACTTTCGGACAGGGGGCAGCGGGGGAGTCCCTTTGGGCCGAGCCAGGACACAGTGCTTGGGTGACGCCACCTTCCTCTCCAGGGTGGCCTTGGAGGGCTGGGTGCTGGAAGCCGGGCCGATGCCGTTGGTCTCGGCAGGGCAGTGAGAGAAGAGGCTGTCCGGTTCCTCCTGCCGGCTGGCTTTCTGAAAAGCCCTGGGAAGGCTGCTGGACTTCAGGCTTTTGTTGAGATGCACAGGGCTCTGGGCAGCCACACTGGGCAGGGCCGTCTCACAGCCGTCCACAACCCTCCTGAAGTTGTCGGCCACGGGGGAGGCAGATACCTCACCGCTGCTGCTGCTGAGCCCGTCGCTGGGGCTGGCCTTCCTGTCCTGTTCCGCTCTGGCCTCGGGCTTTGGGGGGCCTGGGGCAGTCTCGTGCCTCATCCCTGCTTCGTGGGGATAGGCATTCTCTTTTTTTACCTCCTCTTCTCGTTTCAGCCAGGGGTCCTCAAATTTCATCTCTTTCTTTGCAGCACTTTCCTTGCTCTCCTGAGACCGGGCTGCTTTGGGGAATGAGCTGACGGTGGCAAGGGACGCCTCGGGCTCTTGGACGTTCCGGGGGCTCACGGCGATGCAGGGGTAAACCGTAATGTTGGTCTTCATGGGGATGTACCCTTCGCAGTTGCTCAGGCTGGCCGTATTAGAGATGGTGACCATGGCTTTGCCCAGCGTGGATATCTTGCAGCCTTTGATGGGGGCTGCTTTGTTGAAGGAGTCGTCCCCCATTTCCGACAAGATGAGCAAACTGTCGGGGCCCTCCTTGGGTTTCTCTCGGCACACCACAGCGGTGTTCTGCATGCCGCTGACGAACTCCGAGGCCGGAGGATCTGCCATTGCTTCCCCGTGCCCGAAACACGTCTGGGCTATGAAACTGTGGCAGGGCGGCTCGCTGTCACTGCCTGTGCTCATCTCACTCAGCCAGGAGCTGATGGAGGAACGCCTGCTCCCTGTCTCCCGGGCCTTCTCATCCAGGTTGAGTTTCGGGAGGGGCAAGAACTGCGTGATGCTGACCTCGGAGACGGGAGCCACGTTTGAGTAGCACTCGAGGTCCTCGCTGACGCTGCCGATGATGCTGACGGGCCTGGAGCCCGAGGCCAAGGCCTGCACCGAGCAGTCGCTGTTGAAGCTGATGATGCTGGTGGGGCGGCCGCCGCCCAGGACCCCGCTGATGGTCAGCTCCTCCACCAGCGTGAACACCAGCTCGTCTTCACCGTTCAGCTCCAGGGGCTGCTGCACCGTCACCATCGTGGTGCTCCGTATCTCCCTCTTGGCATCTGCAGAAGGGGCTGCCTGATGTTCGGCGTCCACAGGGGTTTCTGGGAACCCTTCACTCCCGGTAGACATGGATTTCTTCAAAACCTGGGGGCTCATTCCGACCGGGGGGGTACGTACCTCAGGCTGCAGCAGGGACTCACTAGATACCACGCCCGCATCCTTGCTGAAGGTGGGCAGGGGGGCGGGAGAAGGCAGGACACCCTTCTGGGTGTAGACTTTGCACCTCTGGGAAGGAGAGCTGGCCGGCCTGTACTCTGAGGTCTTGGACAGGCTGGCGATGCCCAGCCTGGGGGAGCCCATAGGCCTGGGCTTGCCTTCTACAAAGCCACAGGAGTTCAGGCTTTCCCGGCTGCTCTGGAGGCTGGGGCTCTGCACGAGCTGGGAAGAACCGTGCTGGCTGCTGCTGCCCGGGATGCTTCTGGGTGAGGCAGGGGTGGGGCTGTTGGTGAGCCATGCAGCAGGGACTGGGGAGTGATTCCCCTGCACCTTGGAGCCCGGGGGCTCACTGTCTTCTCTGGCTGTCAGCTGGCCATCTGACCCATCATCTTCCTTATCAGACTCACAGAGTGGGCTTGCCCCAGCTGCTTGGCTTAGCGGGACACTCTTGCTCGCGGGCTGTGCCCCAAACTGGGCCGGCAGCTCTTCGAAAGGGAACGTGCTGGACTCCTCGCTGCCGTCAATGCAATCTAGCCTCTCCTGCAGCTCGGCGAACGTGTTGCACTTCAAGCAGTCCCTTTCCGATTTGCTGGCCGCGGCCTCTCCGGCCTCCGTGGACCGGCTGTCACCCCTGGCCGCCTTCTGCAGGGCCGGCACGATAGGGACAAAATCTGGAGGCCCCTCGTTGTCGGTGAGCTCCTTGTCAGAGAGGGCCGTGCCATTTGGCCCAATGTAGATGACCGTGTCGCAGGACTGCTCGCTGCTGGAGGAGTAGTCGGGGTCGCTGGACAGGTGAGGGATCGGGAAGTCCGACTCCACGGCGGCCCTGGCGTGGAAGGGTCTCAGCTGGGTGGGCCTGCGCATTCTGCCTTCCTCACAGGAGCTCTCTCCCCCGGAGGAGCTCGACGTGTACTGTGAGTGAGAGGGGAACCGTTAGTGTGGGCCGCCCTTCCAAGACAGCCCTCCCAGGGACCCTGACTTCGTGGGGCAACTGGTGGAGGCCACTGGCTCTATACAGGCCATCCAGACCCCAGTGGGCCTCCCTGCTTCTGGGCTGTTACCCGGAGTGTGTCAGGCCAGGCACCCAAGCTATGCACGTCACGGCCTCATACTCGAAGGATAACCCCTGTGAGGTGCACTGGGGAAGCAGAGGCTGCTCATGAAATGGGGTGACCCGCCCAGGTCCCATCTGACTGCCTAAGGACAGAGGAGGGGTCACCAGTTGGCACACCCAAACCATTTGTGACAACTTGTGCCACGGAACACTGGAAAGATGTGTTTTTGACCAAAAAAAAAAAGAGAGAAAGATACAAAAAGGAGGAGGAACGCCTCCCACAAATCACCAGCTGGCTATGGACCAGAGTGACCACAATCATGATTATTTTCTCAAACGTTCTTGTCACACCACCACTGTCCTGGCTTTGCCTCGGTCTGAGAAAACGAGCCCAGTGGTTTCTAGCAGACTCTGCATCAACCAGAAACCATTGAATTAACATGACAACACCCAGCAGCCCGAGAATGCCTCCTGGAAATGCAAGGGAAGTAGGGCCACCTGAGCAAGGAGGGGTCAGTCAGTTGAAGGACCAAGGTAGGCAAGAGATAAACTATGAATAGTTCCTGTCCCTCTCAACATTTTCAAAGTAGCAATCCATTTAAACTATCTAAAGTGGACCAAGTACTCCCTGTTAGGCGTCCAGGCTGGATGACGGAGGAAAGCACCAGCGGTGCGGAGGGGAAGTGACTTCAGTATTGGCCAGAAGGGGCTCCTGCCCCAAGGTGGTTGCTGAGCCGGGCCAGCGGCAGCCAGCCACACTCACCACGCCCCTGGTGCTGGGGGATTCGAAATATTGATTTGACTCTTTCTGACTCAGTTCCAGGGCAGGGCTACGAAAGCTCCTTCAGCCACCCGCACCCCCTGCAAGCTCCTTACCTTCGTTTTCTTTTTCTTCATCCTCAACACTCTCGAGGCAAGCTGGATGGTGGACAGGGTTTCGGCATAGTTCCCGGCGGCGGCCGAGATGTGAGCGATCATGGTCGTGCGGCAGTTCACGTTCCCCAGGGACTCCCGCAGTAGCATGGTGAGCTTGCTTTCTCTGCCAACAAAGTGAATTAAGGCTGCATTAGCGGGCCGTGCTTCACTTTGGCTGTCAGGGTAGGGCTTCAGGCCCCTACGTGGCTTGTTGTGGGCAGTGGGTTTTTTTTTTTCCCCGTTTTTAAAATGGCATCTTCTACACGAGGCTATTTGTAGTTGACAGCTGAGCAAGTGCTTCCAACCCCAAGGATGGAATTCATGCAAAACACCTCCCCTGGCACCACCGTCCTGGCTGTGATGGGGTATTCCTGTGTGTCGGCGTGTGTGCGTATGACATTGCATGTAATGAGACCTGGGAATAGAAATGAGAGGAAGGGATGGAGAGAGAACAGCTCTGTGATCGGTGATTCGGCGTGCTAGCTGCACACCCGGCCCTTCTTTGCAAGTTTCTGCACCAGGCAATCCCCACCGGCCCTTCTTTGCAAGTTTCTGCACCAGGCAATCCCCACCACAAAGAGCAGTTCCCCAGCCGTGAACTTGTATTGAAGATCTCTGGGTTTGTAATACATACAAGGTTTCTTTTGCCAAGGAGTTGCACCCACTTTATTGCCATTGTCTCTTAACCCCTATCTGCACACGGTAGTGATGAAGGAAAATGTATTCATATTCCTGATTATTACTGGGGACACACAGACATAGGCCCGAGCACTCACTCAATCAGCAACAGAAAGCAGAACTTTCTAGAAGGGACTCCTCTGGGGACTTTGCAGGTGCTGCGTGGGGCCAGTGCCCTGAGGGGTGATAACGAGGCCCAGGAGTTTACAGATGGTGTTTCTAGGCTCTTTAAAAAGTGGTCTGGAGGAACGGGTCATGTTTTTCCATTCCTATACTTGTCCCAACATTCTTCCTGCCTTGCTTTTAAGAGGCTTCTGCTTACGTCATCATCTTACCTGCTGCCAAATGTCACTTCATCTCTGGAGACTCCCCTGATCCCAAAGGCTGAGGGAGACTCTTTGCTCCCCATGCCCCGTGTTGAGTTTATTTTGTCAGATGAGAGGGGTTTGTCCTCACGCCCGTGTCCGCATCAGACTCTTAGCCAGACATCCCCTCCTTCCCCCCCACCCCGCCAACTCAGCTCTCTGGAGAGAGACTGTCCAGCTCAGGAGACTCAGTGTGACATGTAGGCCGCTGTCAGCAGAGATTAGACCTTGGAGACAGGAAACCACTTCACATGTGACCTGCATCAGGCCTTCAGGGAGGAAAGACTGGTGTAAGAGCAATAGTTTTCCCTTTCCGTCTGGGACCAATTAAGGTGTCAGTTCAGGGATACTGGGCTCACTATGGCTCAGTGCCAGGGCAATTTAAAAATATATCAGGGTTTCGCTTCGAGCAAAATAATCAGTGATAAAAGTGATGGAAGGAGAGTGCTATGGACTGAATGTTTATGTGTCCTCCAAATTCATGTGTTGAAACCTAACGCCCCAAGTGATGGTATCTGGAAGTCAGACCTTGGGGAGGTGATTAGGTCATGAGGGTGGAGCCCACATGAGTGGAATTAGTGCCCTTATAAAAAAGACCCTGGAGAGTTTCCTTGTCCCTTCTGCTATGTGAGGACACAGTGAGAAGACAGCTGCCTGTGAGCCAGGAAGCGGGCCCTCACCAGACACAAATCCGCTAGCACCTTAATCTTGGATTCCCAGCCTCCAGAACTGTGAGAAATAAATGACTGTTACCTAAGCCCCTCAGTCTATGGTATTCTGTTATAGCAGCCTGAACTGACTTGGACAGAAAGGTAAGTGGGGTGTGGAGGAAGAGACCTCCAGCCCTACCTCCGGGCTCTAAACATTTAACTTCCTTCAAAATGTCTGTCAGGCATATCATGGACACCACCAGAGCTGATGACCAGATGGGGAAGTCAAGTCCCATTCCTGGCACACATTCTCAGCAGAGACACTGCACCTGGATGAGATTAGGACTTTGTCTTCCATATGGGAAGTGGAAGATAGATTCTATTAGGGTTAAGTTGTGATCATATATGGTTAATTCTTATCATTCATGATAGTTATTTTTGTTAAGTCTCCATGAACACTGAATTAGTGAATGCTGAGCCATGCTCCTAGAGGAAATACATGATTTTAGGTTCCTGAGATCCTCTGGTCACAATATTTCATCAATGGATCAATACATAATCTTGTTTTATGTGCATATCTGTTTAAAGACACCTTAATTTCTATTTCTTATAAATAATGAATTATATGTACTTTCTATATAATAAAACGCGAGCTGAGAAGGGTTGAACATTTCCCTGACCCTGGGTAACATGACCATAAATTTCTTGGGCTTTAAGCCTTATGGTATTTTCCACTATGCTTTTTAAAAAGAAACTGGTCATATTGTGAATCCACAAATACAGCCCATTTCTACAGCTCCATTATGCACTTTAGACGTAACCTGAGTACTTTCCAGAGCAGTCTGATATACATCGGTGAATTTCCTCTTCCTTTTTCTGGATGTGCCATATTGTTGATTCATTAACACTGAACTCACACCAACAGCACTATAATATGTCTGAATGAAACTTCTCTAACACATATATTTTCTCTGTAAGGTACATCACAGCCTTCTTGCACTAAAGAACACTAGACAGCACTGCAGCACTACACCTAGGGGCCTACTTTAAACAGTGAGATCACGAAAAAAGCACAGAAATACAAAAAACATGTGTCCCTAAATAGACTGCAAAAAGGACCCTTGTTCGCATGAAGAGCAGTGAAACAAGAAGGCAGGGCTGTTGCCTTGTCCAGTTTCAGCCGGGAACATGTGCATTGGGTGGCTCAGAGTTTTTGCTACTAAGCATGTCTGCAAATTATGGTAAAAGTATGGATTTTGAACATAATTCACAACATGGAATCTGCAAATGATTCCAAGGACCGACGGTACGATGACTTTCCTAATGATACGTCTTGTTCATCAGTTGCACCCTGCTGAAGGTACACCCCACTTATTTCTCCATGTGACCCCGTAAAGTCTTCAGGAAACGATACCAAAGACAGAATAAACAGATATAGCACTGTTATATCAAATTGTTTGCCCTGTGTATTTCCACATGTTTCCCCATTCATGAGTCAATCATAGGACAATTTTATTTTTTTAAGTCCACATTGTTGGAAGAAGCCAGGGCATGTGTGTTGCTTGGCAACCAGCATTTTAGCTCTCCTTTGGAAAGCCAGTAAAACTGCCGGCAAGACTGTTTCATGTGGGCCTCTCTAGACTCTAAAACATACCTTATGGGAGTGAAAGATGGTGGCTATAAAGCTTTGGTTTTTTCCACCTCTTCATGATCCTTTAACTTGGAACAAAGACAATTAAGTTGGGGAGGGAAGGTGAAAGAACGGACAAGGTACTAAAGGCTGCAAACTGTAGGTTTAACTCAGTGTCTTTGGGAGGAAACTAAAAAGGTTCAAAAGAGTTTCTAGGGCAGTGGTCAGCACAAACTCAGTTTGCACTCTGCACGCAGACTGAGGCTAGAGGAAGAGGAGAGCACAGGTGCAGAGCTGCTTGCCACTGAGCCTCAGGGCCGGGCTGGACGAGGATTTAGACTCGGGGGCCGTGTGGGAGAGATAGGTTGGGTGGGAGAGGAAAGCACTGGTGACGGAGCAGAGCTGACTGGGGTCTGGGAAGAACCATGCCGTTTTTTCAGGCAGCCATGTTCTATGCACACATATTCCCCCTCCCTCCC
>NW_020172144.1:418986-460565 GCF_003031525.2 Neophocaena asiaeorientalis asiaeorientalis
TCCCACCCCAACGGTACACACCTTTTAAAATGATTTTTGGAAAAATGTCTTACTTTTTAAAATAAGTCAACCTTTTATTAGAGCAAGAGGACACCAAAAAATGGCATAATGAGTAAATTTTAATTAATAATATTAATTTTACAAGAGAATGAAAGAGAATGTAGAACTCTAGGACAGGGGCTGACAAACTAAGGCCTGTAGGCCAAATCTGACCCGCTGCCTGTATTTGTAAACAAAGTTTTATTGGGACACAGCCACACCAATTTTTTAACATATTGTCTCTGGCTGCTTTCATGCTACAACAGCAGAGGTGAGTAGTTGTGACAGAGTCCATATGGCCCCCTAAAGCCACAGATATTTGCTATCTGGTCCCTTACAGAAAAAGTCCATTGACGCGTGCTGTAGAGTAATGACATAAGGTGGTTTCATTTTATACAGAGTGCCAAAGAGTTACACACCAGAGCGCAAAGGTGTGTCTTAATTTCCTTACTATTCAATAATCTTGTTCTGATTTGATAGTTGTCTGTGTTGTCTTTCTCTCAGTTCAGATGTTTCATGAAGGGAGAGCTTTTAAAGTCAGCAGCATGGAAACAGGCAGAGGAACAAATGCTGGCTTTAGAAATCACTTGACCATCAGGACACAGCTACCAGTAACTGCCCCAGTCATTTCCTATGTGATGCAGAGCCTGTCCTTCTCAAGGGGGCTGTGAGGTTGCTCACCCTCCTTCAACTTGTTAACTCATGAATGTCCATAGTGGCTCACTCAAGAAGCATTTGGTGAGTTCCGACCATCAGGAAGCCACCCTGCAGACGCTGAGAATGTGCAAGGCAGAGAGCCTAGAGGACCTCAAGAAGCCCACTATCCAGGGAGGGAGACACATATGTAAACACACATACCATCCATTAAAGCTAACGACAGAAGAACAAATCTGAAACAGCACATGCTAAGGAAAGACCCTCAAGGCTGCGGGGTGTCTCCACCATCACTGTTAACTCCCTGATGGCTAGAGAACACCCAGACCTTGATGGTTATAGTGTGGTTCCGTCTCCTTGGCTGGGATTCTCCTACGTAGCAGGCATCCAGGGATGTTATGAGCTTGAGGTCCCCAAAACACCCAACAGAATTCTAAATTCCTTTCTGAAAGGACAGTCTGGAATCTCTAGCTCCTTGTTCTCTGACCCCGAGAGCTGGGAAACTCTCTCAACTGGTAATCTGGTACCGGGCCACCAGTGAAATGAGATGTCCAAAGTCACACATTTGCAATGTTGGCCAGGTAATTTCATAAGAAAAAAGCCATTCCTTTCATGAGAGCTGTTAAATATATTTCTTCCCCAGGAAGGAGGTGAAGAACTCTGGAAGTAGAAAGAAAGGCGTCTACGGACCACGTTCTTTTGAAGGAGAAAAAAGTAGTGAGCTCTGAATCGCCAGGTTGGGCAACCCAATTACGGCACCATGGGATGGCTCTTCCTCAAGGCCTGCTTCTTGGGAGAGAGAACCATAAATGTCCACTTACAGACATGGGTCTGTTGTCAAAAATGTGCCTCCTTTAATGCAAAAACAATGAGGGCACAGAAGAAAGCAAGATGAGTTCTGTTAATTCTTAATAAAATGAAAGGAAAGGAGCTTAGTTAATCTAGAAAACTAATTAATCTCCAGAACAATTTGCAAGAGAAGGATTCCTGTGGGCAGCAGACGTATAAATCATAAACACACACACATGCGTCCACCCAGGCATACACACAAGCATGCTCTTTTTTAGAAAAGGGAGACAGGGCTTGTTTATTTTTAAGCAATGCACCATTGGCATTCAAGAATGGTAACCACACAGTGAATTCTTACAGGTGTCAGGTATTCAGATCAAGATAACAACCAATGTTTACATGCCAAGAAAATGTTGGTATCGCTCACATGGTTAAGGATATGACCCTGGAACTACACTGCATTCTCGTACCTATCCCATTTTCTACCCACTTTACCTGTGAACTGCCAGACTGTATTGTAGAGCCCCAGACAGAGAGCTTGAGATGCTGGGCAAGAGTTGCCAGGGATCGAGCCAGCTCTAAGAGTTCTGATCTCCCAGCCTTAGCCCCCCAACACCAGGCCCCTGCATCTACCCACTGATCACCAGGGGAGAGGAGAGTGAAAAGGAACAAAGAACAGAAAGGAAAAGAAGGACCAGAGCTAGGCTAAAATCA
Organism: Neophocaena asiaeorientalis asiaeorientalis; assembly: GCF_003031525.2. NCBI lineage: Eukaryota > Metazoa > Chordata > Mammalia > Artiodactyla > Phocoenidae > Neophocaena > Neophocaena asiaeorientalis. Next base: position 421,183 of record NW_020172144.1, read on the forward strand.
TGAACTCGGCCTAGTTTTTCGCTACTCTACACCCTTTCTCCCACTGACCCTGTCTCCTTCCATTCACATCCTATTGGTCTGTGAACATCCTCTTAGACTATTGCCTGAAGGGTCACCATTGTCCTCTGGAGACCAGCCCAAGGTCTGGGGACAAGGGTCCTAAGACACCAGCATCTACGGCCCATTGCTCCTGGCCAAGGTGTGCAAGATCAGTGCGGTTCTTTCTCTCTCATTAGAAAGCATTGTGCAGAGGGCAGACTGAGTCACCAGGGCCCCTGGGTGAGGGCAAACTCTCATGCCTCTGTCTGTCTTCTAGGTCCCAAGCAAGTATGTTTACTTGTGACACTATTGAGTTGTGACACTGAAATACATACATCCACAAGGGAAAAATCACTTCCCTTGCGTTTATTTATTTGTAAGGGATTGGTGGTGCCCTGTTCGTGATTGTGTCACAGACATTCACATGTTTGGGAGAAGACTTTACACGCCTCCTTGCTTGGGAAGCTGTCTGCTCTGCAGGAGTGGCCTTTTCTCAGCAATGTTCCCCTCAAGGATGCCAACATTTTAGGACATGAATTTTCTGGTTTCTGGTACTAGAGAACAGCCCAAACCTTGGTACAGGCCAAGCTATCCTAATGGCATTTTCAAAAGGAGTTCATGAAGTTAAAGGGCTTTCTGCTCAGCTTCAGATATTACTCCATTTGTACTGCAAATGGCATAAGCAGGTCTGTGCTGTGGGATGCTGGGAAGGAGGGTGCGTAATCCTGGCAACCCTGATAGAGAAGCATGGTTCTCAGGTCTTCCAATGAGAGTAACTCTGGCTTGCAGAATAAAGTACTGGCAAAAATAGCTGCCTGTGTCTGGCGCGTGTGTTGGAGGTGCCTCTGCCAGCACTGGCATGCAGCAGCGTGGGAGGTGATGAGACAGCTCATCAGAGGACAGCTTAGAAGAGGACCCGGAAGAGAACCACCCACTGCCAGCCGAAGGACCAGCCTTTGTGATCTGACTGATATGCTACCTGGTATGAGTTCACGCCTTACCCAACCCAAGACCACCTGTTGGTGGAGGTCCTATGAGTGGTCAAGGTTAACCTAACTGTTCTCTCTCATGGAGCTCTTTAGTAAAGACTATAGAACCCTTAGCACAAACAGCACCATTTGGGGACACCTCTGATGCAGGGTAATACATGGGAGAGATGCGTTCTCCCCATGCCATCCTGTTTATCCAGGGCTGGCACCATGGTGGCTTGACAACTTTGGTGGCTGTACCCAGTGGGAGGCAGGAGAGTGGTGATGGTGCCCAACAGGGGCCTCTATTCTAGGTGAAGCAGGAGTTGCCCCCAGCAGGACTACATGTTGAGCATTCACGAGAGCTCCCTAAGGGACATCGGAAAGGATCTGGATAGAAAGACAGTTTACATAAACTAGAGGGTTTAAACTGTAGGGACGGGTTGGGGGCCAAGGAAATCTGAGTTATGACTTTACTCATTTACCCCTGTACCCATAGGAAGATGAAATCTAAGGAAATTTGGGCTACATGAATCCATTTGATCTTGGATATCAGTGTTCTGTTTATCTGAATAAGATAAAATTCACATTAATTCAGCCCACTTCATGAGAAAGACCAGCTGTAAACAGGGAATAGACTCAGAATATTTCAAAAGAAGTTTATAATGTAACTTGAGTTTATAGCTGACAGAAGGTTTCAAGTTAAAATCCTAATTAATCTGCTTTGATCTCACTTGAGATACATTTGCAATTATTGAAGTGGCTATAAAATACGGGTTCACTTATATACATTAAATGTGTTTCATGAAAACTTTCTTATATTATTCTTTTGCTTAACAATTCATTCCTTCTTATCTAGAGCAAGAAAAAATTTCCATCCTGGCCTAGTCGTTGATCACTCAATTACTAGAATGTGAATTACTCTTGGTATTCTAGATCTAAGTTCTGCTCAGGAAAACGTACATTCATTTGAAGGCTGTAGCACTCAGGTATAACATAAGACATCTTAAAGATAATTCATGTAATTAGAATCACAATATAGAAAGTCCACTGATTCTACGGTACAAGGTTGAAAGATAGGTACAAACTTCCAGTTATAAAATAAATAAGTTATGGGGATGTAATGTATGGCACAGTGACTATAATTAGTAATAATACTGTATTGTATATTTGAAAGTTGCTGAGAGTAAATATTAAAAGTTCTTATCACAAGAAAAAACCATTTTTTAACTTATGGTGGCAGATGTTAACTAGAATTATTATGGTGATTATTTTGCAATATATACAAATATTGAATCATTATGTTGTACACCTGAAACTAATATAATGTCATGTCATTTATACTTCAATAAAAATTCTTAATTGAGAATAAAAGAAAAAATAGAAAAATAATTTTTTAGAACCAAGAGTATTAGAGTTGAAAGGATTCTTAGGGGTCACTGCATTTACTAATAACAGGACTGCCACTGTTACAGGTGATCTGCTTTCAGCCAGAATATTCTTAATGACTGAAAACTTACCATCTCCCAGGCAGCCTGTGTAATATTTTTGAATAGCCTCAATTATTAGAAAGCTCTTTCTTATATTGAACTTATATCTTCCTTATACTTCTAACCCACAGACACTCAACTCTGTTTTCTAGGGGCACACAGGGTGTGCAAAAAGAATAATCCTTTTGCACACACTGGCCCTTCACATTTTGAAAGACATTTATCAGGTCCTCCTTAAAAGTTCTCTTGCTTGGGAATAGTCCATGTTGCTTCCATTGCTCTTCAAATAGTTGGTTGGTCATCCAAGCTCCACTAAGCCCCCCTCTACCTACCACATAATTTAGTACTTCCTCTTCACTCAGACTTGTCTTGACTCCTGTATAGTCAAGAATATGGCCTTGCTCAAAGAGCTCTAGCCTTTGCCCTCAGCTTCTGGGAAGTAATCTGTATTGTATCTGCTGGGGGTATCTTTGTGTAGGGTGGGGACTGGCCACAAGAGATCATAGGGCCACACTCAATAGTCTTAGGGTAGGAGGTGGCCATGCCAGAAAGATCAACTACGTGATTTAGGTCAGTGGCTTTGGGTCATGTGTCAACCTACAGACCAAGTTCAACCAAGTTGGAAATCAATCAATCAATCATGTCTACGTAATGAAGCCCCAGTTAAAACTCTGCACAGCAAAGCTCACTGTATATTGTCACACATCGACAATGGGAGGGTAACACACTCTGTCTCCACAGAAGACAATGGAAGCTTCATGTTTGGAACCCTCCCAAACTCTGCCCTCTGCATCTCTTCCTTTGGATGATTTTAATCTGGATCCTTTCTCTATAATAAGACGTAGCTGTGAGTACTTTCAGTGAGTCTCTGAGTCCTTCTAGTGAATTACCAAACCTGAAGGTGATTTTGGGAACCCTCTAAACTTGTAGCTGGTGTCAGAAGTGAGAGTAGTCTTCTCTGGATTCTTCCTCTAATTTTGTAGTTGGACCCTAACTCCTTGCAGTTGGTGTCAGAAGTCTTGGGCAGACTTGGCAGTCCAAGGACTGTGCCCTCAAACCTCACAGTTTGGTTAATTCCAGGTAGCTCTTTTCAGCAAGGTCCTTGAGGGCAAGAGCTATGCTTTTATTTTGATCTTTCTTTTTATTTTGATCTTTCTTCACAGTAATTCAAACAATGTTCATGACTTATTAGCTCCGGGACAGAAAGGGAAAGATCCTATATTTAGTTTTAATTACGTTAGCATAATCAAGAGCTAGGAATGTCATCCCTTTGATGAAAAACAAAACAAAACAAAAACAATAACTTAGAAGGCAACTCAGTAGCCCTTATGGACAAATAGAAAATAATAGGTCCATAGGTTTCCCCTGAATTAACAGGCTACCAAAAATTGAGTATGCTAATGAAGTTTGAGATACTATAAAGGGGTGCTTAATGGTTCATTAAGCATTTAGTGAACTCTGAAGACTGGTCTGTACAGATACATGCTCAGTTTTTAATCCATCTGCAGGACCAGATTAGGAGTAATAATAATGTTTAGATTGTTACTGCAATTTAGAATGTAAATACTACTCTGACATTTTACACATTATCTGAAGTTTTACTTCCTTTTAAGAATTTATTTGGCCCAAGCCATTACGATTAATTACGATGTTTTGCAACAGACATTTCTATAGCCTTGTCACTTTTTATAGAGCCTTTGCAGTGGTCTATGACAGCTTTACTGGGGGAGGGATAAGGAAATACCTCAATTATGTTGCATTATGAGCATTACACATCTTCTGAGTAAAGATGAGCTCATTGTACTATTTAGAAACTTTGCTATTCTTCAGCTTTAAATCATCCTCAGGTTTAGGAGCATGTGTTAATTCCAATGTCAGAGATCTCTACAGTAATCCGAAAGGCACTGATGGGTGACAGAGATGGAGTCAAGAGTCATGTTGTCATGGTAACCCAGAGCTTCTGCCCTGATTTCTGCTCAGCCCTCCTTCTCCGTGGATTCTCAAAGAATTCTCAAGAAGAAAATGAAAGTTGCAAATGGAATTCTTGATATAATAAAATCCTATTTTCGCCTAGCACCTGAACTCAAATCTTCCCCACTGCTTTCCCACGACACCATCCCCAAGCCTCCTATATCGCCTTAGTGATAAACTTATAGCTTTAGAACCTTCCTATGGTTTTTCATGAGTTTTACTGTTTACTTCAGGTAAGAAGCTTACATGAAGCTTATGTCTGATGTGGCATTTCGATGGTGCCTCTTTCTATAGCTCAGTCTGTGATCACCCTTCAGGGTTATTAGAACTGTGCAGAAACTGGGCTTTGAAAATCTGCAAATGTATTTAGAGTTCTTTCAAAAGAAATGTGTTTACCAAAAAAAGGCAGGGAAACATCTGGAAGGGTCTCATCTACTTTTTTAACCTACTCTCTAAGCAAAACACTAAGATGACAGAGCAATGTGGCTACTAGGTGAATTAGAGGGCTTTTATTTTCCAACACTGGAAACCCAGATGACCCCTCTTCTACCACATTCCTTGGGAAGGCCAAAAAGAAGTTAAATAACATTAGACAAGGAGTCTGGGCTTGACGATTACACTGCATTACAATCGTGACTATTTCCAGTCTCCAGAGTTCAATTGAGCCAATTCCATGCTTTCTCTCTATCAAAATAAAATAAACAGAGAAAAGGCAAATAGGAGCCCTAGCAGTCATTTCATTTGCATTCACTTGACTGTATTCTGATCTTGAGCACACAAAAGAAAGGGAAGTCTAATCTCTCTCTGCCCGTCAGACTGCATATCAGTGGGCACCCCTTGCGCTGTAGAACAACCTTCCAAGAGAGGCGACATGAAGCTGACTCATTACGTGAAGCCAGTGGTACAGGATATCCCCCTGTCGGGAAGGATTCAGACCAGTTGGGAGGATGGATTAGATGATTAAATGTGTCCTTCCTGTGATCTCAAGCTCATATCTCTTCCTGTGCAATGGCTTTTCTTTGAAGGCAGCAGCATGGAGCTTAAAACAAGATTCTGATTGTCAACGTCAGGATGAGCTATTTGTGCCCTCTGCTTCCAAACTTTGCTCCCTACTCCTAACCAGTGGCCTTTCCAAGTCTCAGGTGGGGGATACTGAAAGTGGTTCCAGGAGCAGGAGTGAAGCATCATTGCCACAAAGTCCATTACTCACCGAGATGAGAGCCCTTGGGTGCTCACCCTGTGGGCTGTGCGCTAGCATGACCATAGTTCTGATCCGTTTGCTACTTCATTGACTGATAGTCTAGGAGGCTTCCTCCTTACCATATAAAAGATGACAATAAAGACAAACTGGTGGTTTTGAAGCTGGATTTGGGCAGCCTAGTAAGGAAGAAGCTGCAGAATACCCTAAGGTGCCTTTCTGCACTGTGGACTCTAGCCGTCCCACTCTAGTCATTACTCCCTGAACAAGTGTGGACTTTTGTGCCTCTCCTGCTTCTGTGTTCATCCCAGGTTTCGGCCTGGAATGACCTTTACTTTATTTACTCTTGTCTATGGAAATAGGAGTGGAAGTGCTGGATAACATGGCAATTCTATATTTAACTTTTTGAGGAACTGTCAAACTGTTTTCCACAGTGGCTGTACCATTTTACATTTCCCCCAGCAGTGCACAAAGGTTCCAATTTCTCCACGTCCTTGCCAATACTGATAGTCCATTTTTTGATAACAGCCTTTCTAACAGATGTGAAGTGATATTTCATTGGGGTTTTCTTTGCACTTCTCTAACGACTAATGATGTAGAGCATCTTTTCATGTGTTTATTGGCCATTTGTAATATCTTCTTTGGAGAAATATCTATTCAAGTCTCTTGCCCGTTTTTGAATTGAATTGGATTTTTGCTGTTGAACAGTAGGAATTCTTTATATACTCTGGATATTAATCCTAAATTAGATATATGATTTGCAAATATTTTCTCCCATCCCGTGCGTTGTTTTTCAATCTCTTGATAGTGTCCTTTGATGTACAAAAGCATCATTTTTTGGTAACGCTTTATCAGTCTTAGATTTTAACTAACATTTTTCTTTGGCATCTGTGGTTCAAAAGCCTTCCAATATTTGGTGTTCCTACGATAAGCCTGCCGATAAGAGTTACCAAAGATTTCTTATGCTATTTTGTGCTTAAGATACTTATCCAATACGGTCCTTGTTACTTGCAGGCCACTAACCAGTCAGCAGATGGGGAAAACCTGAAAGACTATTGTTAAGCACATGTGCCAAGGACTGCCTGGGGATAAACTTCTTTTGAAATCAAGAATAACTTACTCTAAGGACATTGATGAGGGTAACTCTGTTAGAATGCCTTCTGGGTATCACATGTGGTTTAAAGAAACATGACTCCACACTCTTTACAAAATGTACCAACTGGATTGGCTCTTGGCACAAAGACCAGTGCCTAGTAATTGGAAGGAATTAAAAGGAAATTAAGTTTAAGAATGGTTTCCATTACTGGTCCAAGTCTGAGGAAAGATGTTACACAGAGGCCATAATTCATACATGAAATCTTATTGGGGAATGACATGAAAAACATGAAAGAATTATGCATTTTTTGAAAAAGAATTAAGAAACATTTGAGTTTTCTAGTGATAGTTATTTTGTTTTAAAAAAAAAGGCTACTGCAGCACAAATTCTGAATCTTTTAAGTTGGTAAGTTCAATCACAAACAGCTATTCATTCCTTACATGGGATAAATGTGGTTTGAGTTTAGTCTATTCACTGTCATCCCTGCAAGATCCCTGACTGAGCACTTTCTCAAAGTCCTGCCAGTGACAAGAGGCTTGTAAATTAGGAATCAATCACAACTTCCTGTGACACTTCTTTGCCCCCTGACCTCACGTTTTTAATTTTCAAAACATCTCAGTGCTTTCCCAAAGTGCTGTGAAAGGCTCCTGGTGGGTCAGGTTAGATGGATGGTCCAAATGCCACTAATGATGGCTGCTTTTTTGGAGAACTGCATAAGATGGGCAGAGATCATGTCTAACACAGTGCACAGCAGAGAGTTGCTTTTCTATAAATATTTAAATAACTGTCTAATGGGTACTTCTCCATCAAAAGAAGTCTCCCTCAGCTTCCTACCTCCATAACTTCCAAAGCGTTACCTTTTTTTTTACCTCGTAGGAGCCATGGTCAGAATAAAACCAAGGTAGATGACACTGCCTTGGATTAGAACGGGTGTCAAGCGCTCAGTACAAGACTCACAATCTCACCGATGTACAGCAAGAGAGACTCTTCCGGACGCTCTAAGTGTTCTAGAACACAAGCCACGGCCTACTCAGGCATGCACAGCTCACAGTCATGAACGGTAGATCACAGAAAAGACATTCACACCAAGGTCACTGTCAGGCCTGTCTTGAGAAACGTATACAACAACGTTCCGCAAAGAGGAACAGTCAGCACCGCTGATACGCCCTCGATTTCAGTCACGACTCTGACCAAGTCAAGTGAGGTCAGTCTGCCAATTGTTGTCTCTGTTACGACCCCAGGACTCTTCTTAGATTGATACCACACAGCATGAAGGTCTCAAAAGCAAAAACACGTTAGGTTTCACAGGGTGTATGAGTCAAAAGAACTGAAAAAGCCAACTTGCAGAGTTCAATACATTTGGCTTGTAGAAAAGATGTTCCAAAATAGCAATAAGGGGTCATCTGCTTGCAGTTAAGTCTTAGCAGAGGAAGCAGCTCCCTGTGTGCTGGGATGTTGGAGGGTCTTGTTACAAAGAAACTGCCCATCCTCATTCCTTTGTACTAATACACAGAAAGTCTTAGGCAAACAAATGTGCTATTTTGGGTAGTTTACCCAACAAGCATGTATTAAGAACACAGGATAGGGACTTCCCTGGCAGTCCAGTGGTGAAGACTGCACTTCCATGCAGCACGGCCAATAAAAAAAAAAAAAGAACCTAGGATACAGGGAGGCCCTCTGCTGGCTCTGGAATTGCAAACACAAATGAGACATGTCCCCTGGTCTGTAGGGCTGTAATTAGGCTGGACATAGGTGCTGGTTTGCCCAGAAGAGTCGCAGTTTATGCCTATTATCCTGCATCCATCTGGTTTATTTTCTCCTGGATTTTTCCTTTTTTTAAAAAAAAACTGAAGTATTATTATTAGGACTTTAAAACATGAGATGGGAAGAGTTGGGCAGAGCTTCACTCTTTACTTCCATGGTCCCATCTTGCAACGTGTTTGATACATGCAGTGAACAGAGTTCACATGTTAAGACATAACGTTCCTACCGAATGGAGAGACTTGTGCTGAAAGGCAACTGACAGGTTATTGCACATACATAATTCGTAACTGTGCTCAAAGACAGTTCTATTTATACCCAGAGAAATACAAACCATAATTGTCAAAATCAGCAAAATTTACACATGTAGAGCTGGAGTAACTGAACTACAAAACCGTTGTGATAAAGCTTATGTTAAATAAAAACAGACTTCATCAGGGAGTAAGCAGTTCTCTTGCTGCCTGTCATCAACTGGATTTGAGAAATGTTTGCGACTTTAAAGAACTAGCTTAAATGATATGAAATTGCTGACATCAGACAGTTTTTAACTTCAAAACATACTTTATGAATCTACCTAAGTGTCCTACAAAAAAGTATAGGAGTTTTAGAAACAGATCTTCTAAATTTGATTGCACTTTGTTCAAAATAAAGTCATAAATCCATAATCAAGTGTTCAACAAATGAAACACAGAGATCTCAGCCTCTGAAGCCTGTAAAGAGCTGCAATTATTAAATAAAATAAAACTTGCAAACGGGGAGGACGTGAAATACATCCCTGCAAAAGCAAGGGAGGAACTAAATGAGTATCAGACAGCAAGAAACAAACAATATAAAAGATTAAATTTTAAAATTCTATAATTGTGCTCCAAAATTGATTTGGAGGAAGATCTTCTGAAACTTGAACACAGAATATTCTTACTGAATTGAGAAACTTATTTTACTGAAACGAATTTATAGTTGGTTGTTCCATAAATTCTTAATAATTTTGTACCAGCCTGTGATATTCTATCAAGAGAAATAGAAGCTGCAGTTATCAAAATACATAGATAGTTTTATACGTTAACAAACATATATATATAAATATATGGGTAGGCAGCTAGATAACTGAAGAAAAATGCTGTGGCTCTAAGATAATACTAGAAAAAATAGCCTTAAGAAAAATAGCGTTGACATGACATTAGACATAGACTGAAGGTGACTAAAATACAGAAAGCGGTATCAAGAACAATTAGTCTGCTTATTTTAACGTCTTGACAAACAATAGAAAGAAAATTTTAATTGTTTTACTTTGGTGCACATAACATTTTTTATAAGAAAATATTGTATTTTTGAGGGTGATTTTTGATTAGAACTATTTTATGGGTCCACTAATAAAATTTTGGATAATTAATAGTATTGGTTACCCCTTTTTCACTCTCAAAAGTGTCTCAGTTTGGATAGTAAATTCTGTGGTTCCATTACGTATAATTTAAAACAGGGAGAGATGTGTAACAGAAAAATACAGAAAAGTAGCCAAAAAGCAATATGGTAGTCTAGGTCTGAAAAGACCTTCTTATCAAATAGAGTTAAACATTATGGATAAGATATTTTCACAAATCTTACTAAATGCATTGCTGAACTTGTAAAAAAGTAAGAATTTTTTTTTGTGTGTGTGTGGTATGCGGGCCTCTCGCTGTTGTGACCTCTCCCGTTGCGGAGCACAGGCTCCGGACGCGCTGGCTCAGCGGCCATGGCTCACAGGCCCAGCCGCTCTGCGGCATGTGGGATCTTCCTGGACCGGGGCACGGACCCGTGTCCCCTGCATCGGCAGGTGGACTCTCAACCACTGTGCCACCAGGGAAGCCCAAAAGTAAGAAATTTTTAGGCAAAAAAGTATATATGAAGTTGGGAACTCGAGAGAAGTAAGCAGAACACTGAAGTTTGCTTTTTCCCTGAAGACATTTGCCAAACCAAGTGATATTCAAGCTTCATTTTATACGGCTTCAAAGGGCGTGGAAAATAGGAGACAAAGCCCAAAGCCTGACCAACATGAAGATTTAATAGGAAAATCCCTCTCAACAACAACTGCCCCCTCACATACACAAGAAATTTGTCTTGAAATATGGCACTGAGAAAAGAAGAAAGAAATTATCCTGAGAATTTGGAACCAAAGGCTGAATTAATGTAGGTTTGCAGTCTTAATTAATTCTCAATACCTGGGTGGCCCACAATGTTTCAAGCTGAGAATATTATTTCAAGTATCCTCAACTGGTAGTAATCCCAGGCACCAAGTAGAAATAAATACAAATGCTAAAGTAAACCATCTTTATAAAAGGTCTCAAAGAATTCTCACAACTAAAATGCCAACAAAAATGAGTCCCCCCTGGGCAAAAATAAACACACAAAGAAACAAGGCACCATGAGAAAGACCCAGCAGAAACAACAGATGGCAGAAAGAGATGTTCAAACATAGGCTACAGATAAACAACAAAAAGTGGATTAACGTGTTTAAGGAAATTAAGATGTTTAAGGAGATAAAATAAATTAAGCAAAAAAAAAAAAAAAAGGTCAGGAATGACCAATTTCTGCTTCTGGCCATGTTGGACAAACAGGACCTGGATTTATCCTCCAGCCTTAAATAACTAGAAAACCAAACAAAATATTAGAAAAAAAGGGGTTTTGGATACTGGGCAATGGACAACAGAGGAAAGTAATCTTTGAGAGAAGGGAAACAAATGAGATGGGCCCTGTACTTGCCCAGTTCACTGTCCAGGGAGGACTTCCAGGCCACAGAACAGAGGGGCTCAAACAGAGCCAGGCAGTGACCTTGCTGAATTGAGGAGACAGTTTACAATTTGGGGAGGCCAAGACAGCTAAAATTTTCAAGGCAAAATATAGAAAGAAAGAGGAGACTTGGAGAGAAAGAGAGAGAGTCTGTCCCCTGGGGTTGGGAATAACTTACGTTCAAGCAGAGGGGAAAGACCTGCTAATACATGGAGCATTGGACAGAGTGCTCCAAAGGGGTCAATAATAAGAAGAATGTTAGAGTCCTCTAATAGTGGTCAAAGTAACCCTAGGTGCTCTGTACCTACCCTAGCACTGATTAAAAGCAAGCCTCAAAAAGGACAAATTGATTCCAAATAATTGTGAAAATTAGTACATTATTCTAAATAACCCATGGATCAAAAAAGTTACTATAGTGAAAAAGAGAAAGTATTTTGAACTAATTAATGATAGTGAAAATAATCATCGTTATCAGAACTTGAGGCTATAGACAAAGCAGTACTTAGTGGGTAATGTACAGAACTAAGTGTTTATAGAATAAGAAAGAGTGAAAATTGTTAAAGCTAAGTAGCCATCTTAAGATGGGAGATAGAGAACAGCAAAATAAAGCAGAAGGAATGAAATAGTAAAGCTCAGAAATTAAAACAATGAAGAACAAACATACTATAAAGAAAATTGCAAAAGCCCAAGCAATTAAGGCAGTCTGGTATTGGCATAGGATAGGGAGCCCAGAGACAGACACATACATATTTGGACACTTGTTACATGAGCAAAGGAGCACTACAGATCAGTGGGAATTCAATAAATGGTGTGAGAGAAACTATTCGCTAAATAGTAGAATCCAGAGTTCACAAAGAATCCCTATGAATTGATAAACAAAAAGATAAACAACTCTGTAGAAAAATAGGCAAAAGATTTGAATAAGAGCTATACAAAAGGGGAGAAATAACTAACAAACATGAGAAGATACTCAACCTTATTAGTAATCTGGAAGATGCAAATTAAAATTATAATGATATGCCACTAAGAACCCACCTGATGGCCAAATATTATTTAAAGCAGACAATACAAGCATTGATAAGGTTGGGAAGAAAGGGAACTCTTGTCTATTGTTAGACAATTACTAGATACTACGTTTTTTTGTTGTTTTTTTTGTTCCCTTTTCTCCACACCTTCGCCAGCATTTGTTATTTGTGGACTTTTTTTTTTTAATGTTTACTTATCTATTTATTTTTTCTTATTACTCATCCATTTTATACACATCAGTGTATACATGCCAATCCCAATCTCCCAATTCATCCCACCACCACCACCACCACCACCCCCTGCCACTTTCCCCCCTTTGTGTCCATACGTTTTTTCTCTACTTCTGTGTCTCAATTTCTGCACTGCAAACTGGTTCATCTGTACCATTTTCTAGGTTCCACATATATGTGTTAATATACGATATTTGTTTTTCTCTTTCTGACTTACTTCACTCTGTATGACACTCACTAGATGCATCCACGTCTCTACATATGACCCAATTTCGTTCCTTTTTATGGATGAGTAATATTCCACTGTATATATATGTACCACATCTTCTTTATCCATTCGTCTGTCCACGGGCATTTAGGTTGCTCCCATGACCTGGCTATTGTAAATAGTGCTGCAATGAACATTGGGGTGCGTGTGTCTTTTTGAATTATAGTTTTCTCTGGGTATATGCCCAGTAGTGGGATTGCTGGGTCATATGGTAGTTCTAGTTTTAGTTTTTTAAGGAACCTCCATACTGTTCTCCATAGTGGCTGTATCAATTTACATTCTCACCAACAGTGCAAGAGGGTTCCCTTTTCCCCACACCGTCTCTAGCATTTGATATTTGTAGATTTTCTGATGATGCCCATTCTAACTGGTGTGAGGTGACACCTCATTGTAATTTTGATTTGCATTTCTCTGTCGATTAGTGATGTTGAACATTCTTTCATGTGTTTGTTGGCAAACTTTATATCTTCTTTGGAGAAATGTCTATTTAGGTATTCTGCCCATTTTTGGATTGGGTTGTTTGTTTCTTTAATATTGAGCTGCATGAGCTGTTTATATATTTTGGAGATTAATCCTTTGTCTGATGATTCATTTGCAAATATTTTCTCCCATTCTGAGGGTTGTCTTTTCATCTTGTTTATGGTTTCCTTTGCTGTGCAAAAGCCTTTAAGTTTCATTATGTCCCATTTGTTTATTTTTATTTCCATTACTCTAGAAGGTGGATCAAAAAATATCTTGCTGTGATTTATGACAAAGAGTATTCTTCCTATGTTTTCCTCTAAGAGTTTTACAGTGTCCAGTCTTACATTTAGGACTCTAACCCACTCTGAATTTATTTTTGTGTATGGTGTTAGGGAGTGTTCTAATTTTATTCTTTTTCATGTGGCTGTCCAGTTTCCCCAGCACCACTTATTGAAGAGACTGTCCTTTCTCCATTTTATGTCCTTGCCTCCTCTGTCATAGATTAGATGACCATAGGTGCATGGGTTTATCTCTGGGCTTTCTTTCCTGTTCCATTGATCTATATTTCTGTTTTTGTGCCAGTACTATATTCTCTTGATTACTGTAGTTTTGTAGTATAGTCTGAAGTCAGTGAATCTCATTCTGCCAGCTCCATATTTTTCCCTCAAGACTGCTTTGGCTATTTGGGGTCTTTTCTGTCTCCATACAAATTTTAAGATTTTTTGTTCTAGTTCTGTAAAATATGCCATTGGTAATTTGATAGGGATTGCATTGAATCTGTAGATTGCTTTAGGTAGTATAGTCATTTTCACAACATTGATTCTTCCAATCCGAGAACATGGTATATCTCTCCATCTGTTGGTATCATCTTTAATTTCTTTCATCAGTGTCTTATAGTTTACTGCATAAAGGTCTTTTTTCTCCTTAGGTAGGTTTATTCCTAGGTATTTTATTCTTTTTGTTGCAATGGTAAATAGGAGTGTTTCCTTAATTTCCCTTTCAGATTTTTCATCATTAGTGTATAGGAATGCAAGAGATTTCTGTGCATCAATTTTTATTTTTAATATCCTGGAACTTTACCAAATTCATTGATTAGCTCTAGTAGTTTTCTAGTGGCATCACTAGGATTCTCTATGTATAGTATCATGTCATCTGCAAACAGTGACTCTTTTACTGCTTCTTTTCCAATTTGTATTCCTTTTATTTCTTTTTCTTCTCTGATTGCTGTGGCTAGGACTTCCAAAACTATGTTGAATAATAAGGGCGAGAGTGGGCATTCTTGTCTTCTTCCTGATCTTAGAGGAAATGCCTTCAGTTTTTCACCATTGAGAATGATATTTGCTGTGGGTTTGTTGTATATGGCCTTTATTACGTTAAGTAGGTTCCCTCTATGCCCACTTTCTGGAGAGTTTTTATCATAAATATGTGTTGAATTTTGTCAAAACTTTTTCTGCATCTATTGAGATGATCAAATTGTTTTTCTTCTTCAATTTGTTAATATGGTTTATCAGATTGATTGATTTGCATATATTGAAGAATCCTTGCATTCCTGGGATAAATCCCACTTGACCATGGTGTATTATCCTTTTAATGTGTTGTTGGATTCTGTTTGCTAGTATTTTGTTGAGGATTTTTGCATCTATATTAATCAGTGATATTGGTCTGTAATTTTCTTTTGTTGTAGTATCTTTTTCTGGTTTTGGTATCAGGGTGATGGTGGCCTCATAGAATGAGTTTGGGAGTATTAATCCTCTATGGGACTCTCTGCACTTCCTGGACTTGGGTGGTTATTTCCTTTCCCATGTTAGTGATGTTTTCGACTATAATCTCTTCAAATATTTTCTCAGGTCCTTTCTCTCTCTCTTCTCCTTCTGGGATGCCTATAATGTGAATGTTGTTGTGTTTAATGTTGTCCCAGAGGTCTCTTAGGCTGTCTTCATTTCTTTTCATTTTGTTTTTTTCTTTATTCTGTTCTGCAGCAGTGAATTCCACCATTCTGTGTTCCAGGTCATTTATCCATTCTTCTGCCTCAGTTATTCTGCTATTGATTCCTTCTAGTGTATTTTTCATTTCAGTTATTGTATTGTTCATGTCTGTTTGTTTGTTCTTTAATTATGCTAGATCGTTGTTAAACATTTCTTACATCTTCTCGATCTTTGCCTCCATTCTTTTTCCGAGGTCCTGGATCATCTTCACTTTCATTATTCTGAATTCTTTTTCTGGAAGATGGCCTATCTCCATTTAATTTAGTTGTGTTTCTGGGGTTTTATCTTGTTCCTTCATCTGGTACATAGCCCTCTGACTTTTCATCTCATGCATCTTTCTGTGAATGTTGTTTTTGTTCCATAGGCTGCAGGATTGTAGTTCTTCTTGCTTCTGCTGTCTCTAGATACTACCTTTCTAATTTGACCTAAGAGAGCACATTATGTTACCGCAGAGTAAGGTGTGAAGGGATAGCCCACAGGGATGAGCAGTTTTGATGTAGGTATAGAGTAAAATGAGGTCTAAGGCACTGGGGGCTCTTAACAGTGGTACAACCAGGAGGATGGTGGTGGAGTGGCAGGCACTGGGCATTTCCAGACATCACCAAGGTACAGGGTACCTGTGGAGGGGGTAAGGGAAGTACTCACTGGGAGGAAGAGGCACAGAATTGAGGGGAGAGGTGTTAGTGAGTCACAGGAGTCAAACTTTGCTTGTTTATAATTTTTCCCTTACCAGTTCCACTAACAGTGCTAAATCAAATGTGGCTACAGAGATTTCTGTTATCTGCTACTGCATGCTCCTGGCTGCTGTGACAAAGGAAATTTGGAGTAAACTTCCTTTGGTCAATTTGTAGTACTGACTCCATGGAGTTGTCACGAAGATGAAATGAGTTAAAAAGATAAATACAAAGAAGTGAGTATAGGCAGTGGCACATAGTAAGCACTAGATGATGGTTGTGGTAATGATGATGATGGAGAAGCAGGAGGAGGAGGTCAATTTGCTTCACATTTCTGTGTCTCAGGATCTTCATCTGTAAAATGGGAGAAACAATAGCATCTACTTCTAGGGTTGGTGTGAAGATGTAAACAGAGTATTTGTATTGTATAGACTGGGCTTGTACCTAGCAAATACTCCAAAATGGTAGCTTTGCTACTCTTATTGATTTTGCGCACTACCCATGGTTCCAAGACCATGTGAAACGGGTCCTTAAATGGGTCTTGAACAGAGGACTTAATGCCAAAGGGCGATTCCAACTCATCCAAAAAGCTTTTAGAGGAATAGTCCCTTGGTCCCTTTCATTTACAAATCATAGGCTCAAATGAATGACTTTGGTGAGCAGAAACCTTTGGCTTTTGGAAAGGTCAAATTGTATGGTTTTTTGAAAGTGGCTATTCTCCTTTTCCGAAGGAAATCATCAAGCAGGGGCCGAGATGGGTTTCATTATTCCAGGAAGTAATCAAGCAGGGAGGTTTGCTTTTTCAGAATTTGATTGTCAAGGAGGCCACAGTGGGTAGAGATCTGGGTTGTGGATTTGTCCGTTTTCCTAGAGTGGGTGGAGGTTAAATTACCCAGAAGTTGGAAGGGCTTGCAGGCACCTCCTGGACTTTACAAAGGAGAGACTACCATCTCCCTTATTGTGAAACGTTAATCACAAGAGATGATGAAGCCCCATCCACACATAGCCTAACTGTCCTTCTTGGCACCAGGGTACAAAGTTTTCTAGACGTAGCTCAAAATTTACATTTTTGTCAAAAGATGGGCTGCCATTCCCAAACCTGGCGACATTAATTAGTCACAACGACAGCCTTTCCTTAGGGTTCTAATGCATTCCTGGAACTTCCCTATACTTAGGTCCGTAGGGCACCGACTTCAAAGCCATGCAAGACGTTCTAATAAAGACGTAGTCTGAGTAAGGAAGTCTCTTGGATGAACTCTAAGGCATATTTGCTTCTGCCAAATTCTAGACATTTGGAGGGCGGTAGCAGTAAATAAGAATCCATATTCATATCTAGTATTTATTTTTTATCGTCAGAGAAGGCATATTCACTGATGACTTACTGGAACTTCTCACCTCTTCCTTGAATGTCTTTATCATGTGGCTTTTAACTGCTTTATTATGCCTTGCATTCTAATTTATGTACTGGTTTCTTCTGTTCAACTCGTCTGTAAGCTTTGTGCATCAGCCCTAATGCTCAGAATAATGCTTTATACATCATAGGTGCTTGATGAATTTGTCAAAATAACCTAGTAGAGTGAATATAATTTTGCTCTATATCTGATTCAGAAAGTAGAGCTATATCTTCAGTGCCTCTCCTTCAGTGCCTGTCCTAAACAGCTGACACTGCAAAAAGATGCACTTTGTACTAGTTGAGAATGGGGCTCTGATGGCCACAATGCAAGTCTGGGGGCCCACAGTATCCTCCCGGTAGTGAGGCAGGCCATCAAAGGTTGAAGGCAGATGTCTGACTCATCTCTGCTACTAAGAGGTAGGGTTTGGATCAGGTTAGTTTAATTCAAATTAGTGCAAAAATAATAAGGAACCTGAAGAAAAAGACTTTATCATTATCTTGCTGAGCTCATGTGGTAGGAGAGATATGCATGTAAACAAATTATTAAAATATAACATCAGTGCCTACAGTGAAATACCTACAGAATGCCATAGGGGATTAGAGGAGGGAAACAACTTTTCTGGAGCAAAGAATTGGGAGGGAGGAAAAGAGATCAGAGAAGGCTTCAAAGAGGAAATAATATTTGAGATAAGCCTCGAAGGAGATGCAGGAAGGAATGCCAGAATTTTTAATATTAGAAACTTGATTTATGTAATTTACCATATTAAAGAATTAAAGGAGGAAAGCCATGTGGTCATCTCATCAGATGCAGACATGGGTTAGATATCCTCCCACAATGAAAAACCCACACATCAATGGAAATTAATAAACTATAGCTACACACATCAATATGGATGTCAAAATGAAATATTAATTGAAAAAAGTAAGTTATAGAAGGGCCAGGGAGAGTATGATTCTATGTATGAAAAGTTCAAAAACAGACAAAACTAAACAATATAGTTTTTAGGGCTACAAATTTAGGTGGTAAAATTGTAAGTCAAGCAAAAGGATTGTAAACACAAAACTTTTTCAGCACAGTGGCCTCCTCTGGGAAAGGTGGATGGGCAGCACAGTCACAGAAGAGCACACAGGGGCCTTCCGAGGCACTGAAATGTTCTATTTCCTAACCTGGGTGGTGGGCACACAGGTATTTAACTTGTTATTTTATAGATTGGGCAGGTGTGCTTCTACATTTGTATATGTGACACAGTTCACAATTAAAACATGTAAGAGAAATAAGCAGAAACTCACTAAGTAGAGAGGGAGATCCAGGCCAGTCCTGAAATATAGCATGCTCTTGGTAACTATTCATTGAATGAATGAATGAATGAATGGACAAGGCCACTGTAAGCAGAAGAAGTAGCATCGACAAAGCATGGGAGTGTGAGAGGGCATGGGGGCTTCAGGAGACTGTACATAGTTTATGATCAGAAAGGTGGGCATGGCCCAAATTATAAACAGCTTCTTAGGCCAAAAGGGTTTGAACCTGTAGCTGACAAGGAGCCATTGACGGATTTAAAGAAGGGGGTGACATCAGAACTACATTTTAAAGACACATTCTGGCAGCTGTGTGGAGGGTAGATGAAACTAAAGCCTTCTTTGCCTTCACCACAAAGAATCCTCAGAAGGAAACAGTGGGTATGTCATGTGCCCTAGGGCCTTCCCTGGACTTTGTTCAGGAAACTACATACAAGTCCTCTCAATACAAACAACAATTGCAACTAGTCCTCAGCATAGGATTTCATGCTCGGGGATGCAAGGTTCATGGGAGACATAAGGTAAGTGGTCTGAAGGGAAGAGCTCACACAGTACTTTTAGGACAGACGTATTTAACCCTCAGTAAAATCGGCATGTTGCGGCACAGAACTAGGAAACGCATGCTTATAAACTGTGGGCCCTGACACTACTTCCTTTCATCCAAACCTAGTAACTCCCGACATTTTTACTGATTTTGCTGGTAGGGAGTAGGATAAGAAAGAATGGTCAGGAAAAACAAAAATAAGTAGCAATTGTGGCCATTGCCCCGAAGGAATATCGTAAAGTCTACTACTCTTCAAAGAGTAACAAATGTACCATAACCATCTCTGTTTCTTCAGTTCTCTCTTTATTATATCAAAAATAAAATTCAGCTCTATTTTACTTAAAAAAATTGCTAGGTACATTAGACAATTTGGTACAACTTAACTGCTCCATGAATATAACTATTTGGAAATTGTTCAATTACACATGAAATGAATTATCACCTCATTTGTATGGGCGAAAAAAAAATCTATTAATGCTCAATGAAGCCTGAACCAGTTGTGAAACAGGTGAGAATTTATGGTTGGATACTCTGATTGAAGCTCTATTAATGTTCAAGACAGTTTTTAAATGAATTAAGCCCCAACTCATTTGTATGCTCTATCCCTTGTAATGTCTAATTGTGCCTAAATCAAGCTATCCTTGACTAATCGTGGAGCTCTGTGCGTACCCGAGGGCATCTTGGGCTCTATGTGCATTGGCCCCGAACTAAATTAAAGCCCTCCCCCTTTGGCTGTTTTCTCCTGGTAGCAACATGACTTGTGATATGATGATTAGTTATCATTAAAGATAACAATTAGGGGGCTTCCCTGGTGGCGCAGTGGTTGAGAGTCCGCCTGCCGATGCAGGGGACACGGGTTCGTGCCCCGGTCCGGGAAGATCCCACATGCCGCGGAGCGGCTGCGCCCGTGAGCCGTGGCCGCTGAGCCTGCGCGTCCGGAGCCTGTGCTCCGCAACGGGAGAGGCCACAACAGTGAGAGGCCCGTGTACCGCAAAAAAAAAAAAAAAAAAAAAAAAAAAGATAACAATTAGCTATAGATTCGGAGTCTTGCATTTGGCCCAGTAGTTTATCATGATTTGTATCAGGCAATGTCTACATCATTCTAGGGAATGACAGAACAGCTGTGAAATGGCTCAAGCATTTAAGGGTGGACTGTGGGAAACTTTGAAAAACAGAGGAGTGAGAATGGAGAAAGAGTGGGAGTCGATGAGGAGAGCTTCAGGATCACTACCTCTGCCCAGACAGGCTTTTTTTTTTAAGATTTTTTTTTTTTTGATGTGGACCATTTTTAAAGTCTTTATTGAATTTGTTACAATATTGCTTCTGTTTTATGTTTTTGTTTTTTGGCCACAGGCATGTGGGATCTTAGCTCCCCAACCAGGGATCGAACCTGCACCCCCCGCATCAGAAGGCGAAGTCTTAACCACTGGCCAGCCAGGGAAGTCCCCCCTGACAGCCTTTACTACAGTATTTCTGATTCCCTCAGCCTTGCTTGGGTTCCCCTTTCCACGGTGCGGGTTAAACACCGGTGTTGCATATTACCAGGTGTGGGACTTGGCTGTTTATGTCTCTATCTCCCCTACACTGTAAATTGTCCAGGAGTGGAGATCATCTATGTTTCTCTGTTATATTTCCAGTGTCTTGTGTATTGTAGGGGTCCAATAAGTATTTTTTAATTAATAGATAATGAATGACTAAATGGATCAAAGAACTTTCAGATATTCTACTATGTATTTCTCAAAGTATTTCCTGTATAGGTTTGGTAGCCTCCATCAAACTTGTAACAAAATTAGGTGCTTAAACTCCTCACTCAGCTGGGTCCTTTGGGCCAAAATTCACCTTGCTGATCAGAATAGCACTGTGCTTCATGAATAATAAACTTTATGTATCACTTGGGATCTAAAGTGTAAGGTAAAATTTGTATCATCAAGGTCAGCCTTAAAAATCTCTTTGGAAGAAAAACCTCTCAGGAAATCTAACAAGTCAGGGTTGGAACACATCACTGTCTCTGGCTGAGCACCAGAAGGGCGTGGCTTGTATTCAAAGGCCATATTATATGAAACATTTGTATCTTTAAACATTTGAATGGCAGTGGTCAGTGGGCCAGACAGATGCAACTGGGGGTAGAGCACCCTCTGCTCACCCACAACCTCCACCCACTCTCAGGTCTGATGGCCTCACTGAGGGAGGTGGTGGGTGGAGTCCTTCCCTTCCTAAGGAACTTGTTACTTCTCTCCTTGTGCAGAGTACTTAGGGTTACGTTCTCTTAAATTAGATGTCTGTATCTGGCAGTGACCCTGTACATTAGGCACACAAACTCTTGTTGAAAAATGCATGAAGCTTCTGTTTCAACAAAAGGTAATTATAATACATTTGGCCAAAAGCAACACATATGTTTAAAATCAAGATAAAAAGATATGATAGTGCCAGATCAGTCTGGGTTATAATGTTTTGAAATATTTTAAAACAGTCATATTTTTGCCTTTGAAGCCTATTTCTTTAAAGGGCTATCACAGACATTATCTCAATGGTAACTACCACGTTTCTGAGGTAAAGAAGATGGTTATTCTGATTTAGCTGGTGGAGAAGGAAAAGTGCAGGAAGAGTGTCTGAGTGTTCGGAGGTGGGCAGTGGCCCTGGCACGAGGACCCATGCCTCCCTGGTGTCCGCTCAGTGTCACCTCCCGGGCCCGTGTCACAATTCATCTCTTTCGGAAACCACAGATTTTTGACTTCACATACTTCTCTGGGAGCCCAGCCTGAAGAAACTTCACAAATTCCAGTTGATAGATCGACTATCTCATCTGCCAATTGTGGAAATGCCCAAAGCTGCTATCATTAGACAGGTGTTGGAGGAAGCTCATTATCTCATGCCCTGACACCCTTGCTGTCATCCTCACCTCTTGACTCTCCCTTCCTTACCTTTCCTGCTCAGCAGAACTTCAAGACCCAGACTGGGTGATAACCTCTCCTATTGTGACAGGAATCTATTCACTCAAGAATGCTTCAACGCACCTACAGAAGCTGTCACCAAGGGGGAAGTGGGCTGGAAACTGTCTTATCGGGAGGCTGTGCCCATGTGCAGTCTCCAGCGTGGGAGGTGGTCACACCTCTTGTGCCGGAGGCCAGGCAGGAGGGCTGTCTGGGGGTCTTGTATCCTAAGAGAGCATCCTGCAGCTTTTCCCATTAATGGGGTACGTGAAATGGCTACATGAACTTTCAGGCTCTTACATGAGAAAGATGACAGAAATTAAGAGAGAGAAAAAGACTTGTGAAATAGCTGAGATTTGCTGAGATTGTCTGCTGGAGGTGCCCAGAATATGGGATTGGGACTGCTGGGTTCCTCTGATTCAGCCCTGCCGAGTGGCTTAGGTTCTGGAAGGGAGAGTTCTTTCCCGTCCTCATCTTCCATATTTCACTTTCCTCACTGTCACAAGTTTCTGGCAGTCAGTCCAGCTTCACCGTCACAGAAAAGGTGAGGCCAGGAGATGACCCTGAATGGACAGCTGGCCACAGGTGGTCCCATGCCTGGGACTCACGCTTCCACTTACAACCTACTGCACATATTTAAGCTTTGCAGATACATTAGATCCATTGTCTGGCCTCATTGTTATTTCAACAGATACTGATTGAGCACCACAGCATTCCAGACACTGTGCTAGGAAGTGGTGATATGCCAGGGGACAGTGGAGTAGCCCTGTTGCCTACCAGCCACGTAGACATGGACAAGTCACTTCTTCCTCTTGTTGCAATTTCTCCATCTGTAGTATGAGTACGACCAAAGCAGTATCTATGCCATGAGGCTCTCGGCAGAATTAAACACCCAGGAAGCATTTAGAGCAGCTCCGGATGCACAGTAAGGAAACGATGACATGAGCTGTTGTCACCACGCTCACACTGTGGAAGAGCCCTCACCCAGAGCTCACGTATGCACACGCCAACCACCTGGATCCGAGCTGGAAACCCAGAAAACAAGTAACAGAAACGAGTTTTTCCTTCTCCCTATGACCCAGCAAGTCCATAAATCAGGAATCTCTAACCCCTTGGAAAAAAGGAGAACAAAGTTCCCATCCTTCTTTCTGCCACCCCCCTTTTTAAAAAAATTTTATATTCATTTTTGGCTGTGTTGGGTCTTCATTTCCGCGCGAGGGCTTTCTCTAGTTGCGGCGAGCGGGGGCCACTCTTCAT
Source organism: Neophocaena asiaeorientalis asiaeorientalis (assembly GCF_003031525.2). NCBI lineage: Eukaryota > Metazoa > Chordata > Mammalia > Artiodactyla > Phocoenidae > Neophocaena > Neophocaena asiaeorientalis. The sequence continues at coordinate 444,534 of NW_020172144.1, forward strand.
CGCGGTGCGTGGGCCTCTCACTATCGCGGCCTCTCCCGTTGCGGAGCACAGGCTCCAGACGCGCAGGCTCAGTAGTTGTGGCTCGCGGGCCTAGTTGCTTCGCAGCATGTGGGATCCTCCCGGACCGGGGCATGAACCCGTGTCCCCTGCATTGGCAGGCGGACTCTCAACCACTGCGCCACCAGGGAAGCCCTCTGCCCTTTTATTTACTTCTTCTCACAGGAGGAAAAAGGTCTGACTGGTGGCACTGGTAAACATGGCCATGGGCACATACAGCCCAATGCTGTCTGTCTGTCTGTCCCCCTGTAGGTCACACACACTGCTCCTCTTGAGCCATGTGGCTCTATGGGTAAAGGATTGCTCTGCTGATCCAATTCTGCCCATTCCTGAGTCCTGGGGTCTATGCTTGTGGGGGGATAGGAGGAGACCTCCTTCTACTCTGCTAGGATTCAGCAGATGGAGAATTTTAATTCCCAACCATACTCTTGTATCTATTTGCCAACTGGTTCGGAATCTGGAGAGAAGAGAGTCTGATTAGGACTCTCAGAAATTGAACATAAAGGAAGAAAACCTCTTGAAAAGCCAAAAGGGAAATGAAACCTCTTGATTTCTGCTCAGCCCTAAAACCATAAGCTCATTATCCAAGAGGGACTAGCCGTGGTAGACAAAGAAAAATATATGCCAAGGATCATGACTGAGTTGGGGGCCTAACAATCTGCTCTGTGAGGGGGCACAAAGGGGTCCTCCTGGGAACAAAAAGGATGATGCGCACAGTTTATGTGTCAAACCAGTGGTGGAAGGACCAATGCTTGAACCCAGGCCTTGTGATCCCAGCCGATCCCCAGACAGCCTCATTTCTCCCTGAGTGACCTGCATGCTTCTGTGATAAACCTGGCAGAGTTCATTTACTGGTAGTGGATGCCTCAACTCTTAAGAAAATAATATCAATCTCTGAAAACTTTCATAATTATATGTGAAGATACCACTGGCCAGGGAAGCAAACGGAGGTAGGAGGGAAGAATGAAAGGAAAGAGATGCTAAAATCTCATACAAAAGAGACTTATGTGCTGGTGATTTTCTGAACTTACTTTCTCTGCATCCTAACAGTCATTAAAATATATAAAAATGGATATTTTTGAAGCAGCAACACTAAGAATTATCATTGCTGCAGTTGCTTGGCAACCTGAGACTTTGGTTATTTTATTTCTAAATAGGGAGTGCTATAAACTGGTATCTGGAGTTTGTGCAAATAGTTCTAAATTGATGTTCTCCCTGTAAATCAGGAGGAGATAATACAGCATTAATGTACATTTAAAGGTTGCTAAATATGCATATGTATGTGTCTCATATCACACACACACACAAGAAGATTCTTACACAGAGCTTCTCTCCTTTACATGCTATCTTAAATAAATCTGCAGAATTGATATTCCTTTGCATTTTTCCTGGAAAATATCTATTTAATTTCATTTTGTAAATAATATGCATCTGAGTCACGAGGGACAAACCTTTTGTCTCCTGTGTGTGTCAGGGGAACTGAGTATCGTAGCTCATATTGGTCATGAGCTCCTTTCTCTAACTTCCCAGACACTGAGTGGGTTTCCAGTTCTGAGAAAGCAGAGACAAACCCGGTATCTAAATGGCTACTGGGGGAAAATATTTCTCAAAGCAAGGCATGAGAACGTCCACATTCTTCAGAGATGCAAGTCCTGTAAAGGCCTTATGAAATCTTAGGCGTGCAGGTTCCAGCACGGATGAGAAGAGGTGGTAACATTTTGAAAAAGTCACCTCTATTAACAAACTGTCATTTCTCCACAAGTCACCAACTTGAATTTGAGTCTCTAGTGATGCTTGCTGGTTTGAATGAAATGCTGTGCTCTGATGCTGCTTTTCCCTTAAACATGACTTTAGTTCCTGACTCCTCACCAGGGCCTTAGGAGGAAAAGTGCCTCTGTTCCAGATCCTGATGACAGGCATCCTTATCACTTTTGTAGAACAACCGCTTCTAAAGTGGCCCCTGCAGTGGTGTTTGCCTGCAGACTGAAGCTCGAGACAGCAAACTGCCTCAGGCTCCACCTGCTTCTCCAGAGAGAACAAGGGCATGAGGAAGTCAGCTGCCTGAGCCCCAGAGTATGTCAGTGACAGATTCCAAAACACAAGGATTTCGTCTTGGTCTGAACCACACAGACCAAAACCCTAAAAGAGAGGCATCGAGCACCAATTCGATCATGGGATTGTTCATGCAGAACCATGCTTCAAGCTACTTGGGGATAGCATCTCAGACAGACACAACCCGAGAGGGTCACAGAATGACTTTCCATGACCTCTTGTTCAATGGAAGCCGGGACGCGATAACATATCTGTTGTTTAGAAACAGAGGACAGCATCTTGTTGGCAAATAATCAAATAGACCGTTTGACCTATTAAAGTCATTATTTATCCAAATGGAATAACAGTTACAAATGAAGGAAAAATGTTTCAGACTTAAAGTAAGTGTGAAGGGTATGCTGCGCCTTACCAGACATCTAAAAGGGACGAAAAATTCTATTTCGAGAGAACTGGGGGGTCGTTAGAATTTCCAAGTCTCTGGAAAGACTGTAGTCCTGCAGATCAGCTGGGACCTAACAGCACTTTAGCCAAAGCTAAGTGCACACTGCCAGATTCTTGTGGTGGCCCTTCTGGGCACCAGTTCTAGTGGTGTGTGCCTGCAACACTTGTTTTTGGCATGGGAATTCATTTCGATGTCTCTGCCTAATTTTTCTCGTCTATCGAAGGGAAGGCTCCTACAACCTTAGTGCCCAAGAAGTGTTGAGGAATAGCAAATGGCTGAGTGACGGAAGGAAATTGGCAAATGTACTGTCAAAATGCTTAGGACTATGACAGCTTCCCCTAGACAAGAGGTTCCCCAAAGTTAGGGAGTTTTGTGCAGCCTGTCAGTGCAGAACTGACTAGGAGGCTGGAGCCCTTGGTGGTCTCCCTGCTGGCCCTGAATGCTTTTCTGAATGGTGTCACCATTTGGGATTGATTTATGGCACTTGGATTGGTCAGCGAGCCTGTGCTATGTCGTGGCTGAGGCTGGGAACCTGTTCTACACTTGCATGTGTCATATCTAAAGGCAATATCATTTGCAAAGTCAAAACCACTGAGGGCACACCTAAGAGTGCCCGTGGGAGCACCTGTGATGGATAATGAATACAAACTCGCTTTCAGCCTTGCTCACATGACAGAGTCTGGAACGATGATGAAGAGAAACGAGGACAGGCTACATCCCCTCTGTGCACATTCCAGTTAATTTCCCAGAAGCAAACACAAATGATGCAGGTTCCAAGCACAGAAGTGTCCAGGGTGACAAACATGAGTGGGTTTTTGTGTTTTGGAAGGGTGGGGGAAGGTAGCGAACGTGGAGTTTGGTTTTCCATTTTTTTCCTGTAAGTGAACAGGAATAAGAGGAAACGGCAAGGGCAGAAAACCTTCCCTGTCTTGGGAACCTACTGCAAAGACAAGGTTTAACACGGGAAAGGTGTTTAGTACGCTAACAAATGCTATGTGATGTGGCTTTGGAGCGCCGACTGAACTGATAAAAGAAATCTGGGCCATCCTGCTGTGCTGAAGACCTCATGCTGTGCAGAGCAAAGGCAGCTAATATATTACAGAGCTTGATGAGGTTGGGGGGAGCGGATTGGCAACGAACTGCCAAGGTCTCTGAGGCTGTGAAAAGTGATGCGGTTTGATCCTGCCACCAGCTGGCTGGGTGATCTGAGTTCATCTTTGCCTTATCTTCCTGTACCTCGAAAGAAGATAGTTTCTAGTTGATTAATCACTTTGCAAATGTATTTGCAGAACCAAATATTGAATATACGCTGTGGCTGAGAATCTGAAACAATATTACAGCAAGGGTCTTTGAAAGCTTACACACAATGATGGGCATTAAGGACGGAGGGCTGAGAGAACTGGCTGTACAAGTGCACTGCCAACAAACGTTTTGGGGAGGACAGAGCTGGCCGCATGGCCAGGCCACCATGTTTCCTGGCATCAAGCAGTGGGCAACTCTGCAAGATCCCTAGAAGGATCCTGATGGTGGGGGACAACTCTATACCTGTGTCTTACATAGACACCACATTTATGTTAAGTCTGTGCCAACTCCAGACATAGAAACGCTTTAATCACCACTCCCTTGGAGCCAGAAGGGAAGGAAGGGAACTGAAGCAGACAGATGTCTGCAGAGAATGGTGAGTGGGGTTTTCACACTTTGTCAGCCCTCCCAAGTGGGCAGGTAGCTGGTCGCTGTGGCTAGTTGATGTTAGATATGTTTAATTTAACAAGAGACCTTGAACTACTAATAAAAACAATTCTTAATGTTTCCCTTTAGGTTTATAATAAAACCCAACTGGAACCGAAAGGAAGTTACTTTATCTAAAGTAAAAGTAATTTCATATGCTTGCATTCATCCATCCCTCCCACCATCAATTCAACTATTGAAATCATAAAAGCATGTCACTTTACAGAAATAATGTAAGTAAAATACATAATCAGTGACCTTATAAGGTGGTATTTTGAATTCTGTCTATGCCATGATCTATTAAGTTATTACATTAATAGACATGCTTCCCTTTTTATGGACAGGGAAACCAATGAGGCCTGATAACTCTTTCCTTTCTATGATCTCCAACCTTGACAGTACCTCTGCAGACCTTTTTTTTTCCCTCCCTCTCTTCTCTCTTTCCTTTCTTTCTTCTTTCTTCCTTCCTTCCTTTTTTCTTTCTCTTTCCTCTTTCTTTCTTTTCCTCCCTCCCTCTCTCTCTTTCCTGTCTTTCTTTCTTTCCTTCTTTTCTTTCTTTACTTCTTCTCTTTCTTTCTTTCTTTCCTCTTTCTTTTCCTCCCTCCCTCCCTCTCTCTCTTTCCTTTCTTTCTTTCCTTCTTTTCTTTCTTTCTCTCTCTCTTTCTTTCTTTCTTTCCTCTTTCTTTCTTTTCCTCCCTCCTGCTTTCCCTCCCTCCCTCACTTCCTTCCTTCCTCTCTTTCTCTCTTTCCTTGTAATCACAAGTTGACTTTATTCAACTGCAGAAATGATACTGAATGAAACTATATAAACCTTCTACTTGAATTTTTTCTCAGAGAAAAGAATCCTCACAAGGGGTAGAAGAGCCATTTCTGGGTTTATCCCAGGATTCCAAATTTCAAGAATTGAGACAGACAAGATTATAATCTCTATTTAAGCTCCTAAAGTAGTCTAGTAATGAGCTTCCTGGTGGAGAATAAAGGCACAGTGTTGGCATCAGCTTAGGGCAGAGGGGAAGGAGGACTCAAGGACTTGTCCTGAACCTCAGCTATTGTAGAACAAACTGTCCGACTTACCTTTTCCGTCCTACACAACAGTAATTTATATTTTGTAGGATCCTACAGATTAAACAAAAATGATTCTATGTACTGTATATTTGCTTAATCCTCAAGGCAACTCTGTAAGGTAGGTGTTATTTCCATTTAAATAGGTGGGGATAGGCTCAACCACATTATCATTATTGGTTATTGACTAGAGTGTTATACATTTCACAAAAAACTTTCATACACATATCACTCTGAGCCTTTTATCCTTGTGATATAGATAAGATATACAGCTATAACCCTCAGTTTATGAGATGTGAAGGAAGGTTCAGCTAGTGGAAGGTACAGCTGGACATTGGCAGGGCCTGAAAAAACAGGAGAGCACCCATCATCCCATCGTCACATTGTCCAATGACAAAGATGAGTTGGGGTGATGGTGGTGAGGGGTGGCTCCAGGGCTGGGTCATTCATGAGCACAGATGATATGGCAAGTCTCTGGCTATTCCAGACGTAGGAGAAGTTCTAATTTCATCTCCTTGGAGCAGCAACAGAAAGAGGAAAAGGATCTTGGAAGTGAAATAAACATCTGCATAGGATGGTGGGTGGTAATTCCCCAAGCTTTTTAAGTTCTCCTAAATAGGACTACCAGATAAAATACAGGATGCCCATATAGCTCATGCAATACTAGGGCGATCCTTATACTAAAAATATTTGTTGTTTATCTGAAATTCAAATTTAACCAATATTTTTATTGGTTAAATATGGCAGCCCTATTCCTAAGGGAAGGGTAATTCAACCTTATGCCCCTTGCTCTCATCACTATAAAGCATCTGTACAATGGTGACAATAATCTACCACTGGCAATTGTGATTGGAGACCTCAACTGAGATAACTTTTTATTATTTCTGACTTGAGCAGCCTAATGTTAGCGTTGGGGTAAATTTAAATATTTCTGTAGCTTTTGAATTTGGAAGATCATGCATTACACAATTGTTAGTGAAGTCTGGTTTCTGGCACTGAACTAACAATGTGGTCCATACTGTACCTCTGTAGTACAACTCTCCCCAGATGACACTGGACAGAGAATCCCACACACAGCCCTCGCACCATGCTTTCCTCATCCCATTCTTTGAGTAGAAGAGTCACTTACTTGTATGGGATGTGTTTGCTGCCATTGACGAGAGCCAGGATGACATTGCCCAGAGCAGACAGGGAGAGGCACAGCCCTGAGCCTCCTTCCCGATTTTTGCTAAGAGCTTTCACACAGCTGCCAAGATCAATGAGGTGCAGACGGCTGCGGCCTCCAGACACTGTCACAGGAGAGGAGACAAGAGAAGAAAGAAGAGGTTAAGTTCTGGCAAACACTCATCTGTCCTTCATATAGCTCCTTGGGAAATCTGATGGGACAAAAGAGGAAATAAAAGGTTGACGTTCATGGCCTAGTAGGAAACCCCTACAAAATTATGCAGGGGTAACAAATAGCATGGTTCTCTTAAATTCTGTCCACCACACATCCCTGATCTTCTAAAACCTACTGATATTCCTACTATAAATAAATGAATAATTCATGTAGGCTGAATTAGATGAAATTTCACAGAGAAGGTAAATGTCTACATTTACCTTCATCTTCTTTGTGTAGCAGGATTCTGAAACTGATCATATTAAAACATAAATAGCCCATAAGTGATTATCCGCTTTGGTTGACTGTGGTAGAGGCCGTGACCTAAAGCTCAGCCAGGAATCAGGTTGATAACCCAAAGTAAAACCAGGAAGAATGAACAACCAGGTGCAGAGTCAGGGAAGACCCAGGTATTTGCTGAGTATCTGCCGAGTGCCAGGTGCTACACAAACATCAGTCTCGTTCAGTTCCCCTGGGAAAATCACAGACTTGCTCATGAGAACTTCCACTTCTGGCCTAGATGAAGTAACAGGGACCAGATCTTTCCTCTTACCGGAAACAACCGAAAACTGAACAAAATGTGTAAAACAACCGTTTGCAAGACACTAGACATCAAACAGCAAAAGACAGTGATCCTGGAGAGGTGGGAAGTAAGGGAGGTGAGCACTAGCCGTTTCCCAGCTTACTGCACTGAGAGAGTTTTCGGGCCATGGCTCAGAGAGAGGGAACTCAGGTGGAGCCTGGCAGACTCTCTGAACTGAGGAGGTAGAGCTGAGAGTCCAGGGAGGCCAAGGTAGCAACATTTCCAGGACAGAGTGCTGGAGAGGAGAGAACTCTGGAGATTTGTAGCAGGTCTCCTCAAGTATTCAACCTAGTATGGATCAGCACAGAGTGATGAAACTACCCATGGCTGCGGAGCTAACCACTGGAAAAGATTAGAAGTAATAGTGCACAGGACTCACACAAGGCCAGGAATAGTGCTTGTTCCCAACAGCCAGACTAGAAAACCTCAAGATTCACAGGGCACTGGGTAGGGTACCCGCAAGGGTCTGGCTTCAGTAGTCAGGAACACTTAGCCCTCGACTAAGAACTGACTGGGTTCCACCTTAACAAATCTTAAAAGTAAGGCCATAAAGGATCAAACTGTTTGTAAACAACTGCATCCCCAAACAAAGCTTAAAGACATTAAAAAAATATAGAAATGTCCAGCACCCAGTCAAAAATAACCAATGAAAAAGAAGCAAGAAAATGAGGACTATAATGAAGAGGTCATTGAAACCAACCCAGAACTGACATAGATATTAGAATCAACAGAGAAGGACATTAGAACAGTTATGATGGCATTTCAAACATTAAAAACGTTAAATAGGGACATGGAATGTATTAAAAAGATACAAATTGAATCTTTAGAGGTAAAAACTACATTGTGTGAGATGAAAAATACCCTGGTTGGGATTAACAGCATAATAGACACTGCAAAAGGAAAGATTGGTGAATTTGACAATATAGCAATAAAAACGATCCAAGGTGAAGTACAGAGATAAAATTTTAAAACAAACAACCAAAAACCAATTAAGAAAAAGAGCTATAGGACTACTTCAAGTGTCTTAATATGTGTGCAGTTGAAGTCCCTGAAGGGAAGGACACAGAGGGTGGTGCAGATAAAATATTTAAAGAAACAGTGGTCAATACTTTCCCAAATTTAATGAAAACTATAAACCCACAGATCCAAGAAGCTCAATGATCCCCTAGCACAAGAAACATGAAGAAAACTACACTAAAGCACATAATAATCAAATGGGTTAAAACTAGTGATGATGGAAAAAATCTTGAAAATAGCCAGAGGAAAAAAATTATGTTACATGTAAAGGAACAAAGATAAGATGATGGCAGATTTCTTGGAAATAATACAAGTGAAAAGACAATGCAGCAACATTTTTAAAGTACTGAAAACTGCCAACCTAGAGTTACACACCCAACCAGAATATCATTCTCAGATAAAAGGGAAATAAAGACTTTTTCAGACTTAAAAAAGCTGAAAGAATTCATCACAAAGGATATACACAAAAGAATGAAGAGCTTTGGAAATGACAACTATGTGAATAAATACATGCTATCCTCCTCTTATTTAAATCTCCTTAAAAGCTAATTGACTGTTAAAGCAAAAATAACAACAATGTAACATGTGGGCTATAACATACGCAAAATTAAAATGTTTGACAACAATAACACAAAGGTTAGGAGTGGAAAAATGAAAGTACTCTATTGTAAGGTTCTTATTCTAGACATGAAGTGGTATAATATCACTTAAAAGTAGACCGTGATAACTTAAAGATGTATACAATAAATCCTACAGCAATCACTAAATAATAAAGAGTTACAACTAAAAGACCAACAAAGGATATAAAGTGAATCATTTACAGTATTCAATAAATTCAAAAGAAAGCAAATAAAATAAAAAGGAGAACAAAGAACAGATGGGTTGAATAGAAAACATACAGAAAAATAATACTTTGGAACACACCATATGAAGAATCCCATTAAATGTAAGTTGTCTGAATACCCTTATTAGAAAGTAGATATTGTCAGATTTGATAAAAAAGCAAGACTCTATTATATGTTACCTATGAGAAGTGCACTTCAAATATACAGAAACAATAGGTTGAAAATGTAAGTATGGAAAAGGCTATACCACGCAAACAGTAGCCATAAGAAAGCTGAGGGCGGCTATATCAATATCAAACAAAAGAGACTTAGGACAAAAAAATATTACTAGAGGGAAAGCGAGCCATTTTATAATGATAAAGGTCACAATTCATCAAGAGGTCATAACAATATAAGTGTTTATGTATCTAATAACAGAAGTTCAAATACGTGAAGTAAAATCTGATAGAACTGCAAGAATAAACAGGCAAGTCCAGAATTATAGTTGGAGATTTCGAATACCCCTTTCTCAATAATTGATATAATAAGCAGACAGAAAACCAGTAAGGATATAGAAGATCTGAACAACTATCAACCAAATCATTCTACTTGACATTTGTATAACACTCAACCCAACAACAGCAGAATACACATTCTTTTGAATTGCACACAGAACATTTAACAGGATAGACCATATTCTGGTACATAAAATAAGTCTAAATAAATTTTAAAGGATTCACGTCATTCATACTATGTTTTCTGACACACTAGAGTTAACTTAGAAGTCAATCCAGAAAGATACCTGGAAAATCCCTAAATATTTTGAAACTCAACAGCTCAAAATAACTTAGGGTCAAAGAAGAAACCAAAAAGCCAATTAGAAAGTGTTTTTAAGTGAATGAAAATGAAAACACAACATATCCAAGTTAGTAAGATGCCTTTAAAGAAGTACTTAGGAGGGAATTTATACCATTAAATGCCTATATCAGAAAACAAGAGGTCTCAAATCAATTACCTCAGCTTCCATTTTAGTAAATTAGAAAAAGATGAGCAAATTAAAGACTAAATAGCAGAAAGGAAATAATTAATATAAAAGCAGAAATCAATGATATAAAAAATTTAAAAACCAATAGGGAAAACCAATGACATCCAAAGCTGGTTCTTCAAGATCAATAATATTGAAAAATCCCTAGCATGGCTGATCAGCAAAGAAAGAGAGAAGACACAAATCCCCAATGTCAAGAACAAAAGAGGTGGCCTCACTACAGTTTCTACAAATATAAAAAGGGCAATAAAGAAACATTACACCACTAAATTAGACAACTTGGAAGAATGAACAAATTTCTTGAAAGATACAAAGTACCAAAGCTCATTCAAGAAGCAATAGATAATGTGAATAGCTCTACATCCATTAAAGAAATAGAATCTGTAGTTAACAACTTTTCCACAGCGAAAGCAGTGCCTTTAACTGCACCGGTGAATTCTATCACACATTCAAGGAAGAAATAATATCAATTCTACACAAATTCTTCCTGAAAATTAAATAGGAGAGACAACTTCCCAATTAATTCTATGAGGCCAGGATTACCCTGATACCCAAAACAGACAAAGATATTACAAGAAAAAAGTTGAAGACCAATATCCCTCATGAACAATGATGCAAATTTTCTAAACAAAATATTAGTGACTCATACTATAAAACTGTATCTAGGAACATATTAAAAGCATTTTATACCATGAGTAAGTGGGACTAATCCGAGGAATGCAAGGTTGGTTAACAAAAAATTGATCTATCATTATAATTTTAACAGATATTACCATATTAACAAACCAAAAAGAAAAATGATTCTCTCAGTAGATGCAGACAAAGCATTTAACAAACTCCAGCATCCATTACTGATAAAAATGCTCGGCAAAATATAAATTGAAGGTGATATCCTCAGTTTGATAAAAAAGTGTCTAGGAAAAACCTACAGCTAATGGCATTCTTAATGTTAGAAAACTAAATGCCTTCCAAGATCAGGAACAAGACAAGGATGTTCACTCTGACCATTTCAATTCAACATTGTACTGGAGGTTCTAGCCAGTTCAATAGGCAAGAAAAAGAAATAAAACATATCCAGATTGGAAAGAAATAATTCAAACTGTCTTAATTGGCAGATTACGTGATTATCTATGTAGAAAATTTAATGGAATCCACAAAAAAGCGACTAGAACTAATAATTGAGTTTAGCGAGGTTGCAGGATACTAGATTAACAGAGATCAACTGTATTTCTAAATACAACTTCTATATACAATTTCCATAACAAACAACCGGAAATTGAAATTTAAAAATATCTTTTACAATAACATCAAAAATATTAAATACTTAAGGATAAATCTGACAAAAGATACATATACTGAAAACTACAAAACACACCTGAGAAAAACTAATAAAGACCTGAAAAAATAGAGAGCTAAACTGTGTTCATAGGTCAGAAGACTCAATATTAAGATGTTAATTCTCTCCAAAGTGATCTATAGATTCAATGAAAACCCAATGAAAAATCCCAGCAGGCTTTTTTGGTAGAAAGTGATTCGACAAAATCAATTCAGAAACTGACTCTAAAATTTATATGCAAATGTACAGGAGCTAGAATAGCCAAAAAACAACTTTATAAACTAAGCACCAAGTTGGAAGGCTAACAGTATCTTTCTTTTTTTTTTTTTTTTTTTTACCTCCCTCTTGCGTCTCCCTCCCACCCTCCCTATGCCACCCCTCTAGGTGGTCACAAAGCACCGAGCAGACTTCCCTGTGTGATGCAGCTGCTTCCCACTAGCTATCTATTTTACATTTGGTAGTGTATATACGTCAATGTTACTCTCTCACTTCATCCCAGCTTACCCTTCCCCCTCCCTGTGTCCTCAAGTCCATCCTTTACGTCTGTGTCTTTATTCCTGTCCTGCCCCTAGGTTCATCAGAACCATTTTGTTTTTTTAGATTCCATATATATGTATTTGTTTTTCTCTTTCTGACTTACTTCACTCTTTACTTACTTGTTTTTCTTACTTACTTGTTTTTCTCTTTCTGACTTACTTCACTCTGTATGACAGACTCTAGGTCCATCCACCTCACTACAAATAACTCAGTTTCATTTCTTTTTATGGCTGAGTAATATTCCATTGTATGTATGTGCTACATCTTCTTTACCCATTTATCTGTTGATGGACTCTTAGGTTGCTTCCATGTCCTGGCTATTGTAAATAGTGCTGCAACGAACATTGTGGTACATGACTCTTTTTGAATTATGGTTTTCTCATACTGTTATGGCTAACAGTATCTTAAGACTTACTATAAAGCCACCATAATCAAGACAGTGTGGTATTGGTGTAAAGATTAAAAAAAATAGATCAATGGAGTAGAATAGAGAGTCCAGAAATAAACCCACATAAATATGGACAATTTTGGACAAAGTTTAGAAGGTAATTTAGTATAGATAGGATAGTTTCTACAGCAAATGGTATATCCATATAAAAAATCTTTAATGCATAAAAATATATACAAACTAACTAAAAATGGATCAAAGACCCAAATGTAAAATATAAAATTATATAACTTCAAGAAGAAAGCATAATATGACACATTTTTGATTTTGGGTTAGGCACACATTTCTTAGATATGATACTAAAAACATGATTCATAAAAGACACAGAGATAAATTGAACTTCATTAACCTTAAATATTCATAGTTTTCAAAATACACTGTTAAGAGCGTAAAAAGATAAGCCACAGACTGGGAGAAAGTATTTGCAAATCATATGTCTGATAAAGGACTTATAACCAGAGTATATAAAGAACTCTCAAAACTTAACTGTAAGACAAAAAACAATTTTTAAAAGGGCAAAAGACACCTCACCAAAGATGTATGGATGTCAAATGAGGACATGAAAAGATGCTAAACATCACTGGTCATTAATGAAATGCAAATTAAAACCACAGTGAGATACAACTTCATATCTATTATATAAAAGGCTAAAATTGAAAAGACTGACCATACTAAGTGTTGGTGAGGATGTGGAGGAACTGGAATGCTCATATACTGCTAGTGGGAATATAAAATGGTGTGGTCATCTTGGGGAACAGGTTGGCAGTTTCTTAAACAGTTATAAATTCATGTATGGTCCAACTATTCCAGTTCGTCTAGTTATTCACCCCAAAGAAAAGGAAATATATGTCCATATAAAGATTTGTACATGAATGGGTATGGTACTTTTATTTGTAATACCCAAATTGGAAATAAAACAAACGTCCATCAGCACATGAATAGACAGGCAAACTGTGGTCATCCAGACAATGGATTACTACTTAGAAATATAAATAAATGAACTATTGATACATGCAACAAAGTAAATCTCAAAATAATTATGCTAAGTGAAAGAAGCTACTCAAAATAGTACAGACTGTGTGATAGAATTCCATTTATATAAAATTCTAGGAAATGCAAACTAATGTATAGGAACTGAAGCTGAGTTCAGTGGTGGTTACCTGGGTATGGGGAGCGGGAAGGAAAAGGAGCTAGAGGGAGTGATTTCAAAAGGTCCCAAAGAAACTTTTGGGGGTGATGAATATGTTCAACATCTTGATTGCATGGGTATATACATATGACAAAACTTATCAAATTATATACGTTAAGTATGTGTGGATTATTGTATCTACAGTATATCTCATTAAAGCTATTAAAAAAAAAAAAAAAAAAAGGAAACATGCCCAAGATCATGCTGTCACTGGTAGAGCTAGGATTCAAACCTTTAAGACATGTACTCCTCATCCTACACCATGTGGCCTCAGCCAGTTCTGGGGACAGCAGGAGCTACGAGCTGCCTTTTTGTCCCAGGCCCCACCGGCCCAGGGGAGTGTGGCCCTCAGCACATCACCCGAGCTCCTGGATCATCTCCCTTTCCTGCCCCCACTCCCCAAGCAGCAGCAGACTCCTACTTCTCAGGCCTCTGTATTCCTACATTTCCAGGGTGACCCAGCCCACACCATCAGAACTGGCCCACCTCCTATTGCTCTAGGACAGCCACTATTCCCTCTGCTTTCTACTCACAACAAAGGTAGAAATGGTGACTCCCCAAAGCTGTTAGAGAAGCCAGGTCACCTGGGACAAGGTGGAAAAGGGGTTGGCTGAGAAGGCTGATGCAGGGCATGGGATGAGGGTGTGTCTGGGTTCTGCTGGGTGTGTAAGGAGCATGTGACCAGCGTCTGGAAGCTCACACGTCTGCAGGCAGAGTCCACAGGACAGTGCTGTTGCAGGAGAACAAGGAAAATGTCTGGGAAACACTGTCCTGAGCCCAACCTTGTCTCTGCCCATCCCACCCTCAACTTCCACATCTAGTATTGAGAAAAACAGTGACGAAGGTTTACAGAAAGCACAACATTTCACTGCAGGCTCTCCAGTGACTCTGGTACACCTGTGGCAAAGAACTTTCCACATTAAGGATGTTATATTTTGTTTACCTCCAACTATTCCTCAATAAAAATCCTTAAAAGGGTGAGAGAACATCAAGATGGTGGAAGAGTAAGACGTGGAGATCACCTTCCTCCCCACAAATACACCAGAAATACATCTACATGTGGAACAACTCCTACAGAACACCTACTGAACGCTGGCAGAAGACCTCAGACCTCCCAAAAGGCAAGAAACTCCCCATGTACCTGGGTAGGGCAAAAGAAGAAAGAAAAAACAGAGACAAAAGAATAGGGATGGGACCAGCACCTCTGGGAGGGAGCTGTGAAGGAGGAAAAGTTTCCACACACTAGGAAGCCCCTTCACTGGCGGAGATGGCGGGTGGGCAGGGTGGTGGGGGAAGCTTTGGAGCGACAGAGGAGAATACAGCAACAGGGGTGCAGAGGGCAAAGTGGAGCAATTCCCGCACAGAGGATCGGTGCCGACCAGCACTCACCAGCCCCAGAGGCTTGTCTGCTCACCTGCTGGGACAGGTGGGGGCTGGGAGCTGAGGGTCCAGCTTCGCAGGTCAGATCCCAGGGAGAGGACTGGGTTGGCTGCGTGAACACAGCCTGAAGGGGGCTAGTGCACCACAGCTAGCCGAGAGGGAGTCCGGGAAAAGGTCTGGAACCTCCTATGAGGCAAGAGACCATTGTTTCGGGGTGCACAAGGAGAGGGGATTCAGAGTACCACCTAAATGAGCTCCAGAGACGGGCGTGAGCCGCGGCTATCAGCGTGGACACCAGAGACAGGCGTGAAACGCTAAGGCTGCTACTGCTGCAGCCACCAAGAAGCCTGTGTGCAAGCACAGGTCACTATCCACTCCTCCCCTCCCGGGAGCCTGTGCAGCCTGCCACTGCCAGGGTCCCGTGATCCAGGGAAAACTTCCCCGGGAGAACACACGGTGCACCTCAGGCTGGTGCAACGTCATGCTGGTCTCTGCCGCTGCAGGCTGCCCCGCATTTCGTACACCTCCCTCCCCCCGGACTGAGGGAGCCAGAGCCCCGTAATCAGCTGCTACTTTAACCCCTTCCTGTCTCTGAGGGGAACAGACGCCCTCAGGCGACCTACACGCAGAGGCAGGGCCAAATCCAAAGCTGAACCCAAGGAGCTGTGTGAACAAAGAAGAGAAGGGGAAATTTCTCCAGGCAGCCTCAGGCGCAGCAGATTAAATCTCCACAATCAACTTGATGTACCCTGCATCTGTGGAATAATTGAGTAGACAACGAATCATCCCAAAATTGAGGCGGTGGACATTGGGAATAACAGTCGACTTGGTGTTTGCTGTCTGCATCTAATTTGTTTCTGGTTTTATATTTACCTTAGTTTAGTATTTCGAGTTTATTATCATTCGTAGATTTGTTTATTGATTTGGCTGCTCTCTTCCTTTTTTTTTTTTTTT
>NW_020172144.1:460822-465561 GCF_003031525.2 Neophocaena asiaeorientalis asiaeorientalis
CTGTATAGCTTTGCTTTTACCATTTGTCCCAGGGTTCTGTCTGGCCAGTTTTTTTGGGTTCTTTTTGTATAATTTTTAGCACTTGTTGTCATTGGTAGATTTGTTTTTTGGTTTGGTTGCTCTCTTCTTTCTTTCTTCAGTTTTCTTTTTTTTTAATTACTTTTTAATTTTTAATACTTAAAAATTTTTTTATTTCAATAACTTAATTTTATTCTTCTTTCTTTCTTTTTTTCTATCTTTTCTTCTGAGTCATGTGGCTGACAGGGTCTTGGTGCTCTGGCCGGGTGTCAGGCCTGTGCCTCTGAGGTGGGACAGCTGAATTGAGGACATTGGTCCACCAGAGACCTCCCAGATCCATGAAATATCAAACGGCAGAAGCTCTCCCAGAGATCTCCATCTAAACACTAAGACCCAGCTCCACTCAACGACCAGCAAGCTACAGTGCTGGACATCCTATGCCAAACAACTAGCAAGACAGGAACACAACCCCACCTGTTAGCAGAGAGGCTGCCTAAAATCATAATAAGTTCACAGACACCCCAAACACACAACTGGATGCAGTCCTGACCACCAGAAAGACAAGATCCAGCCTCATCCACCAGAACCCAGGCTCTAGTCCCCTCCACCAGGAGGCCTATACAACCCACTGAACAAAGCTTAGCCACTGGGGACAGACACCAAAAACAACGGGAACAACGAACCTGCAGCCTGCGAAAAGGAGACCCCAAACACAGTAAGTTAAGCGAAATGAGAAGACAGAGAAACAAACAGCAGATGAAAGAGCAAGGTGAAAACCCACCAGACCAAACCAATGAAGAGGAAATAGGCAGTCTACCTGAAAAAGAATTCAGAGTAATGATAGTAAAGATGATCCAAAATCTTGGAGATAGAATGGAGAAAATACAAGAAACGTTTAACAAGGACCTAGAATAACTGAAGAGCAAACAAACAATGATGAACAACACAAAAAATGAAATGAAAAGTTCTCTAGAAGGAATCAATAGCAGAATAACTGAGGCAGAAGAATGAATAAGTGACCTGGAAGATAAAATAGTGGAAATAACTAATGCAGAGCAGAATAAAGAAAAAAGAATGAAAAGAACTGAGGACACTCTCAGAGACCTCTGGGACAACATTAAATGGACCAACATTCAAATTATAGGGGTCCTAGAAGAAGAAGAGAAAAAGAAAGGCACTGAGAAAATATTTGAAGAGATTATGGTTGAAACTTCCCTAATATGGGAAAGGAAATAGTTAATCAAGTCCAGAAAGCGCAGAGAGTCCCATAAAGGATAAATCCAAGGAGAAACATGCCAAGACAGATATTAATCAAACTGTCAAAAATTAAACACAAAGAAAAAATATTAAAAGCAGCAAGGGAAATACAACAAATAACATACAAGGGACTCCCCATAACGTTAACAGCTGATCTTTCAGTAGAAACTCTGCAAGCCAGAAGGGAGTGGCAGGACATATTTAAAGTGATGAAAGGGAAAAGCCTACAACCAAGATTACTCTACCCAGCAAGGATCTAATTATGATTTGACAGAGAAATTAAAACCTTTACAGACAAGCAAAAGCTAAGAGAATTTAGCACCACCAAACCAGCTCTACAACAAATGCTAAAGGAACTTCTCCAGGCAGGAGACACAAGAGAAGGAAAAGACCCACAATAACAAACCCGAAACAATTATGAAAATGGTAATAGGAACATACATATCGATAACTACCTTAAATATAAATGGATTAAATGCTCCCACCAAAAGACATAGACTGGCTGAATGGATACAGAAACAAGACTTGTATATATGCTGTCTACAAGAGACCCACTTCAGACCTAGGGACACATACAGACTGAAAGTGAGGAGATGGAAAAAGATATTTCATGCAAATGGAAATCAAAAGAAAGCTGGAGTAGCAGTTCTTATATCAGACAAAATAGACTTTAAAATAAAGACTATTACAAGAGACAAAAAGGACACTACATAATGATCAAGGGATCAACCCAAGAAGAAGATAAAACAATTGTAAATATTTATGCACCCAACATAGGAGCACCTCAATACATAAGGCAAATGCTAACAGCCATAGAGGGGAAATCGACAGTAACACTTTAAGAGTAGGGGACTTTAACACCCCACTTTCACCAATGGACAGATCATCAAACATGAAAATAAATAAGGAACCACAAGCTTTAAATGATACATTAAACAAGATGGACTTAATTGATATTTATAGGACATTCCATCCAAAAACAACAGAATACACTTTCTTCTCACGTGCTCATGGAACATTCTCCAAGATAGATCATATCTTGGGTCACAAATCAAGCCTTAGTAAATTTAAGAAAATTGAAATTGTATCAAGTATCTTTTCCGACCACAATGCTATGAGATTAGATATCAATTAAAAGAAAAAAATCTGTAAAAAATACAAACACATGGAGGTTAAACAATACACTACTAAATAACCAGAGCTAGAAACAAATGACAATGAAAACACGATGACTCAAAAGCTACGGGATGCAGCAAAAGCAGTTCTAAGAGGGACGTTTATAGCAATATAATCCTACCTCAAGAAACAAGAAACATCTCAAATAAACAACCTAACCTTACACCTAAAGCAATCACAGAAAGAAGAACAAAGAAACCCCAAATTTAGTAGAAGGAAAGAAATCATAAAGATCAGATCAGAAATAAATGAAAAAGAAATGAAGGAAACTACAGCAAACATCAATAAAACTAAAAGCTGGTTCTTTGAGAAGATAAACAAAATTGATAAACCATTACCGAGACTCATCACAAAAAAAAGGGAGAAGACTCAAATCGATAGAATTAGAAATGTAAAAGGAAGAGTGACAAATGACACTGAGGAAATAGAAAGGATCACGAGAGGTTACTGTAAGCAACTATATGCAAATTCTTAGAAAAGCACAACCTTCCGAGACTGTGCCAGGAAGAAATAGAAAATATAAACAGACCAATCACAAGCACTGAAATTGAAACTGTGATTAAAAATCTTCCAACAAACAAAAGCCCAGGACCAGATGACTTCACAGGCAAATTCTATCAAACATATAGAGAAGAGCTAACACCTATCCTTCTCAAACTCTTCCAAAATATAGCAGAGGCAGGAACACTCCCAAACTCATTCTATGAGGCCACCATCACCCTGATACCAAAACCAGACAAGGATGTCACAAAGAAAGAAAACTACAGGCCAATATCACTGATGGACAAAGATGCAACAATCCTCAACAAAATACTACTCAACAGAATCCAACAGCACATTAAAAGGATCATACACCATGATCAAGTGGGGTTTATCCCAGGAATATAAGGATTCTTCAATATATGCAAATCAATCAAAGTGATACACCATATTAACAAATTGAAGGAGAAAAACCATATGATCATCTCAGTAGATGAAGAGAAAGCTTTTGAAAAAATTCAACACCGATTTATGACAAAAACCTTCCAGAAAGTAGGCACAGAGGGAACTTACCTCAACATAATAAAGGCCATATACGACAAACGCTCAGCCAACAACATTCTCAATGGTGAAAAACTGAAACCATTTCCTCTAAGATCAGGAAGAAGACAAGGTTGTCCACTCTCACCACTATTATTGAACATAGCTTTGGAAGATTTAGCCACAGCAGAGAAGAAAAAGAAATAAAAGGAATCCAAATTGGAAAAGAGGATGTAAAGACGTCACTTTTTGCAGATGATATGATAGTATACATAGAGAATCCTAAAGATGCTACCAGAAAACTACTAGAGGTAATCAATGAATGTAGTAAAGTAGAAGGATACAAAATTAATGTATAGAAATCTCTTTCATTCCTATACACTAATGATGAAAAATCTGAAAGTGAAATTAAGAAAACACTCCCATTTACCATTGCAACAAAAAGAATAAAATACCTAGGATTAGGGCTTCCCTGGTGGTGCAGTGGTTGAGAGTCTGCCTGCCGATGCAGGGGACACGGGTTTGTGCCCCCGTCTGGGAAGATCCCACATGCCGTGGGAAGGCTGGGCCCGTGAGCCATGGCCGCTGAGCCTGCACATCCGGAGCCTGTGCTCCTCAATGGGAGAGGCCACAACAGTGAGAGGCCCGTGTACCGCAAAAAAAAAAAAAATAAATAAAAACCTAGGAATAAACCTACCTAAGGAGATGAAAGACCTGTATGCAGAAAGCTATAAGACACTGATGAAAGAAATTAAAGTTGATACAAACAGATGGAGAGATATACCATGTTCTTGGATTGGAGGAATCAACATTGTGAAAATGACTATACTACCCAAAGCAATCTAAAGATTCAATGCAATCCCTATCAAACTACCAATGGCATTTTTCATAGACCTAGAACAAAAAATTTCAAAATTTGTATAGAAACACAAAAGACCCGAATAGCCAAAGCAATCTTGAGAAAGGAAAACGGAGCTGGAGTAATCAGGCTCCTGGGCTTCAGACTATCCTACAAAGCTACAGTAATCAAGACAGTATGGTACTGGCACAAAAACAGAAATATAAATCAGTGGAACAGGATAGAAAGCCCAGAGATAAATCCACGCACATATGGTCACCTTATCTCTGATAAAGGAGGCAAGAATATACAGTGGAGAAAAGACAGCCTCTTCAATGAGTGGTGCTGGGGAAACTGGACAGCTATATTTAAAAGAATGAAATTAGAACACTCCCTAACACCATACACAAAAATAAACTCAAAATGGATT
>NW_020172144.1:466741-473726 GCF_003031525.2 Neophocaena asiaeorientalis asiaeorientalis
CTAGAAACAAATGACAATGAAAACACGATGACTCAAAAGCTACGGGATGCAGCAAAAGCAGTTCTAAGAGGGACGTTTATAGCAATATAATCCTACCTCAAGAAACAAGAAACATCTCAAATAAACAACCTAACCTTACACCTAAAGCAATCACAGAAAGAAGAACAAAGAAACCCCAAATTTAGTAGAAGGAAAGAAATCATAAAGATCAGATCAGAAATAAATGAAAAAGAAATGAAGGAAACTACAGCAAACATCAATAAAACTAAAAGCTGGTTCTTTGAGAAGATAAACAAAATTGATAAACCATTACCGAGACTCATCACAAAAAAAAGGGAGAAGACTCAAATCGATAGAATTAGAAATGTAAAAGGAAGAGTGACAAATGACACTGAGGAAATAGAAAGGATCACGAGAGGTTACTGTAAGCAACTATATGCAAATTCTTAGAAAAGCACAACCTTCCGAGACTGTGCCAGGAAGAAATAGAAAATATAAACAGACCAATCACAAGCACTGAAATTGAAACTGTGATTAAAAATCTTCCAACAAACAAAAGCCCAGGACCAGATGACTTCACAGGCAAATTCTATCAAACATATAGAGAAGAGCTAACACCTATCCTTCTCAAACTCTTCCAAAATATAGCAGAGGCAGGAACACTCCCAAACTCATTCTATGAGGCCACCATCACCCTGATACCAAAACCAGACAAGGATGTCACAAAGAAAGAAAACTACAGGCCAATATCACTGATGGACAAAGATGCAACAATCCTCAACAAAATACTACTCAACAGGATCCAACAGCACATTAAAAGGATCATACACCATGATCAAGTGGGGTTTATCCCAGGAATATAAGGATTCTTCAATATATGCAAATCAATCAAAGTGATACACCATATTAACAAATTGAAGGAGAAAAACCATATGATCATCTCAGTAGATGAAGAGAAAGCTTTTGAAAAAATTCAACACCGATTTATGACAAAAACCTTCCAGAAAGTAGGCACAGAGGGAACTTACCTCAACATAATAAAGGCCATATACGACAAACGCTCAGCCAACAACATTCTCAATGGTGAAAAACTGAAACCATTTCCTCTAAGATCAGGAAGAAGACAAGGTTGTCCACTCTCACCACTATTATTGAACATAGCTTTGGAAGATTTAGCCACAGCAGAGAAGAAAAAGAAATAAAAGGAATCCAAATTGGAAAAGAGGATGTAAAGACGTCACTTTTTGCAGATGATATGATAGTATACATAGAGAATCCTAAAGATGCTACCAGAAAAGTACTAGAGGTAATCAATGAATGTAGTAAAGTAGAAGGATACAAAATTAATGTATAGAAACAAAAATAAATAAAGAGCAGAAAGAGAAAAACAAATATCGTATATTAATGCATATATGTCGAATCCAGAAAAATGGTACAGGTACTGGTTTGAAAGGCAGAAATAGAGACACAGATGTAGAGAACACACATATGGACACCAAGGGGGGAAAGTGGGTGTGGAGGGGCGATGGTGGCGGGATGAATTGGGAGATTGGGATTGACATATATACACTAATATGTATAAAATAGATAACTAATAAGAACCTGCTCTATAAAAAATAAATAAAATTTAAGAAAAATTAAAGGAAAATATAGCAAGGAAAAGAAAACATACACAAGATGAAAAGACAACCCTCCGAATGGGAGAAAATATTTGCAAATGAAGCAGAAAGATGTTAAAAAAATAAATTAATTAATTTTTTAAAAAATCCTTAAGTAATATGTTACTTCTCTTTTATCCCGTTTTGTATCATGCAAGATCAGTCCATGGCAGTGTGCAAGGGAAATAGTTATTTTTAAAGCAAAATGTCATCTGTTTTACAACCTAATTATACAGACAGGAGAGGCTCAGATATTTCATTCACTCCGCAGATTAAAGGGCAAAGCCAGGGACCAATCTGGACTTTCAGTAGTCCATTTGATGTAATGGAATCAAATGCATAATGTGCATGTAGTAAAACAGAACACAGAGAACAAAAGGCACAGTTTAGACTGTGCTGAAGAATAATATTTTAAAATACCTATAATTATACCTGCATGACTCACAATGGGAGTCACATTTTTAACAATGGAAAATCAACTTTGCTCTATTTCCACTGGAGTTTCAGTAGTCACAGAATTCTGAACTTCACACATGGTGCTAAATCTGAAATGGTACAAAGTGAGCGAGCACAGGCCACCTGCTGTGACCATGAATTTCCATTACTGCAGGTGGCTGGAGAGAAAGAAGTTCTAGAATCAATGAACAAAATAGGTGATAATTAATGGCAGGTAAGAAGCAGGTTCCTCATGGACTTTTCAGATTTCTGAAGTCACAGCTTCAAGGTTTAGAACATAACCCAGTCTGCCTTGAGACTATTTATATTTGAATATGTATATTTCAAGTCTGGACTTTGACCAAATGAAATTACCCACATGCCTTACTCTCCCACAGGAAACAATATACTAATTCACTCCTGAGTGACTCTCCCAGCTCATGTTCATGGTGCCAGGAAATGCTAAATTCTCCTAAAATCACTTAATTCCTACAATGATCCTGTAGTGCAAGAATTGGCACTATTTTACACAGATGAGGAAACTGAGGTTCACAGATGCTAAATAAATCACTTAAGATCTCATAGAAAATAGATGCTGAATCTAAGACAAAAATCCAGAGCTAACTATAAAGCATGTAGAAACTCTTTTAACTCACTTTCCTATAACTTAGTGGTTCCCAAACTTTGCTGCATATCAGAATCACCGTGGAATCTTTAGAAAATATGGATGCCTGGCTCCCACTCCCAGGCTTTCTAATGTAATTGGTCTGGAGTACGACACAGGCACTGGGATTAGCTGAAAATCTCCCCAGGTGATTCTCTTGTGCAGCAAAGTTTGGGAACCATGGTCCTGCCACTTGGCCAGGTTAACCAAGGCCTTCCGTCAGCTGTGTCAGGCACGCTGCCTGATGCCCACAGCACGTTGTATGCTTGTGAGGTGTGCTGGCTGTTCCCAGTTTGTCTATGCACTTTTGCACCGAAAACATGAGCTGTACACTTATCAACAGGTCAGCTGGGTTTCCTCCTAAACCTAATTATGCCACTTATACTTGATATTATAAATAAAAATATAATCAAATATTATGTAAACCAATAAAATATGATTATGTAAAGAGAGCTAATATTTCTTAAAAAACCTGAAATCAATGCTTTGGAAAGATGTGATTAAAATGAGTTAATTTTTGAAAAAAGATGCTGAATCAGGTGTGAATGAGAAATTACAGAGTAGAAAAAATTTTAAGAATCTAGGGAAAGTCTATACCCGGTTAGCTGCACAAGTGTCTCTTAAGTTCTTCCATCGCTCAGAAGAAATTGAAAGCAAAAACCAGACTATTATTAATATGAATGTGGTTTATAAAAGTCAGAATCTAGAGCTGAAAACTCATCTCAAAGAGAAAGCCATGGCCCTGTATCAGAAGACCAATGAATAAACACACAATTGTATGTTTTAAGCTGAAAGTGTTTTAAGACATGAATGTATCCTTTTATATGATTTCCCTTTTTAACTTAACTTTCTCGTTAACTGATAACTCCTTCTGACCGTGTTGTATAACAGGGCTGTGAACTCACACCACCTGCTTACCCAAAAAGTAATTGAATGGTCGCTCTCTTTCTGAAACAGCTGCAACTACGTAATCGAGAAATTCACTCACTGTTTAATATACAGCACACATTTCATGTGGTGTGACATGTAAGGTCTGATGTGCAGGCACACCTCTAGGTGTGGAGGACAGGGGGCCAGATGACAGGGGACCCTGTCCTCAGGAAGCCTGTAGTCTGATGGGGCTTAGAAAGCCCAGAATGACTGAGATATAAGGTGAGTAAGGCAGTGGCTTAACATCCCCCAAACTGCTATGGGACTTAAAGAAGAAAGATATTCCACAGAGGGGAGAATCTGAAAGACTTATGGGGAGGCAGCTCAAGGGGGTAGTAGGGTACAGACAAGGTTTTTTTATTGTTGACGTTATTGTTTCTTCCTTTCCCTTCCTTCCAAGATAAGACAGCCCTGACTTCAGTGGTAGGAGAGACTGAAAATAAAAGCACAAAAAGACGATTGATGGGGTCCCAATTGGTGGGGTCCCAGAAAAGGCAGAAGGGGAAAGGATAACGAAGGCAAGGAGATGGGAGGAAGCAGACCTATGGGAAAGGAGTGGGGGAAAGTGAGGTACAGGGACAAGGAGGTTTGGATGCTAAGAGGACAGAAGCCGACGTCATAGCCAGACTGACTTTCCTCTCCTTAAACAGGAAGCTGGTTATCTGCTGAAAGAGGTAGAGCAGGGGTCTCAGGCTTCAAGAGGAGGTTGGGAACTGCTGCTCTGATGCAGGTGGTGGGAAGGCCATGAGAGACCACTGTGGGAATTCCACACTGCGCGGTTTGGAAAATTGTCTCCTGGCCAAATATTTTAAGAATTGTATTACAAAAAATCTAAAAACATCAAACTGTCATTTCACTGTTGACCAAGGGGAACATGAGAGCCCTAAAGTAGCCCCACCATGTATGGCCATCCTCGCTGCACAGGGCTTTGCAATTAGGGACAGCAGAGGTCCGGTTCTGCATCATTTAGAAGCAATGCTCCTTCCTAGATCCTTTTTCCTACATCTACCACCCAAATAATGGATCTCTAGAGTCCTATGGACAGCACAGCCCTGGACAGGGCATCAGCTGATTCAAGCCATTCCAAGATATAGGAAAGAGGGGTTTGGTGGTCAAAAGAAAACCAAGATTAAGACTTGTAAACAGATGAGTGCAGGCAGAGATGAATGTCCACGTCCTCACACGGTGGTTCATGTGCACACACACAGATGGATGCCCGGGTGCTGGTACACAGGTACACACACAGCCAGCCCAGTCCCCACTTGGCCTCTACACTTCCCCTGGAGGCAATAACGTGAATGAACAAATCAGAGACCTAGTGTCATTCTCAGCCCTGGGCAATAGTTGCTTGCAAGCTTAGATTACTCATCAAAGTGAGGCTTTTAAAAACCATCTTAAGGGCTTCCCTGGTGGCGCAGTGGTTGAGAGTCCGCCTGCCGATGCAGGGGACACAGGTTCGTGCCCCGGTCCGGGAAGATCCCACATGCCGCGGAGAGGCTAGGCCCGTGAGCCATGGCCGCTGAGCCTGCACGTCCGGAGCCTGTGCTCCGCAACGGGAGAGGCCACAACGGTGAGAGGCCCGCGTACCGCGAAAAAAAAAAAAAAAAACCATCTTAATCAATAGGACTTGGAAAATTCTGTATTGTGAACGTATTCCACTGCAGTATCACTCGTAGCATCTGGCTTTGGACTCCTAATTCACTCCTCTTTATGAGGAGCACCTCCTGACTGTCATGGTTTTAGGGTCCCTTCCCCATTGCTGCAATTCCCAAGGGGAATCTCAAGCCTTTACAGACATAGCTTTGCAAAGCAGCGGAAGTCTCCGCGACAGGTGAAGAATCAGCCCCACTAATGCTCCAAAAATGTTTAAAGCAGGGAATATTTTAAGCTTAACCTAGTGCTATCTGCAAAGCAGTGATACATCCACACAGAATTTTCTTTTCTACCTTGCCTGGACATGTTGTAAACATTTTTGTCTGTCCACTTATATGTGCATGTGTGTATGTACGTGTGTGTTTATAAAGTGCATATATGTGTATAAGCTCCAGGTGCCCACATACACATGGTGTGTTTAGTTCTTGCAGCAGAGACCTCTTTGAATCCAGCATCTTCATTGGCCTCTAATGGCCAGTTACCAGCAGCTCGCTCTGCTCTGTTTCCCTGCAGGGGGACTAATTAATAAACTTTTCTTTAATGCAGTTCTGGCTGCCAGGTCCACAGGGATTATTGCTTATATATAAGTAAACAAAATTTCCGTTTTAAACAACACTCCAAATCTCCTCATTATATTTTAAACAGATATAAAGGCACTGAGTCAAGCAAGCCGTGGGCTAGGAGGCTGTGTGCATTCTGGCCTGGATTCCCTTCCTCACTGGAAGCCAGGTACTGTAGCAGGCAGGTGATGCCCCCAGGTCCTTTGGGGCTAACACCCACATCAGCCTGGATGCCTGCCTTTTCTTTGTTCTCATCTACAGATACGTTAGAAAGTACCTCACTAGGTTTTGGAGGCCATTAACAGCATCTGCCTTGTCTTTTAACCTGAACTTATTATTTAAAAGCCATTCACTTTCACAATATATAAATAGGAAGAAAATGAATTTGATGTTAAATATTTAATAAGTGCCCAGGATTTGTTAGGTGAGGACTTGGGTGGATTGCTGGGTTTAGGGAATGTCCCAGCCTACACTTTTGTGGAAGCCATACGTTAAGTTCTTATAGTTGAAATAATTTAATTGTTTCTTTGTTTTCAAGATTCCTCTCTACTTTCAGATTACAAATTGAAAGCAGAACCATGAAAGAAAGTGAAAACCTGAAAGCAAGTTGTTTTAACTTGGTTAGAAACCTAGAGGGAGGGATTATCCTTCCCTCCTGAGCTTTTCTGCTCAGAGCCATTTGGCTCCAGGATCAGATCTTCTGCAAGTCACCCTTTGCTGAGAGTACAAGAATCCACTGCAGGCTTTGATTATGATTATGATTGGTACCTTAAAAGAATAAAATAAACATTTTTCAGATTCCCACATTCATGCTGCTAAGACATAACTCAGAAAAATCAGTGAAGGCAGGATTTAAAGCCAGCTCCCAGATCATTAGGAGAACTGTGGATCAAATTCTGTTACAGGGCTTCCCTGGTGGCGCAGTGGCTGAGAGTCCGCCTGCCGATGCAGGGGACACGGGTTCGTGCCCCGGTCCGGGAAGATCCCACATGCCGCGGAGCGGCTGGGCGCATGAGCCATGGCCGCTGAGCCTGCGCTCCGCAACGGGAGAGGCCACAGCAGTGAGAGGCCCGCGTACCGCAAAA
>NW_020172144.1:473906-487895 GCF_003031525.2 Neophocaena asiaeorientalis asiaeorientalis
AAAAGAGAGAGGGGCCCGCGCCCCCAAAAAAAAAAAAAAAAAAAAAAAAAAAAAAAAAAAAAACAAAACCCAAAACAACAAACAAACAAAAAGGTCACAGCTGCCCTCGAGGAGAGGCTTCTCTCCAGGGAGGGCCAAGGAGGCTCGAGGGCAGAGGCCGACTTACTTCCCCCCTTGCCGCTTTTCTCCATGCGGTACTGGTAGATGTGCAGCGTGAAGAGCATGTGGGAGTTGCGGAGGTCGTCCTCGTTGCAGTCCTGCTGGCTGCCCCGCCGGGAGGTTATGGCAGCATCCAGGAAGAAGGCGGCC
The DNA here is from genome assembly GCF_003031525.2 of Neophocaena asiaeorientalis asiaeorientalis. NCBI lineage: Eukaryota > Metazoa > Chordata > Mammalia > Artiodactyla > Phocoenidae > Neophocaena > Neophocaena asiaeorientalis. The sequence goes on from NW_020172144.1 coordinate 474,216, forward strand.
TTCTCCGCAGTGGGCGCCCGCAGCTCACTCTGGTTCTGCAGCTGGAAGACACAAGGGAAGGACTGAAGCTGCAGGCGGGCGGTTTGCCTGCCACTCGGGGCTGGCTGTCCGTTCCGCATTCTTGAAGGCTGGACGTCCTTCTGGAACCAGGGCCTCTATCCATGTGCGATTCTCAGCTTAATTTATTCGTATCTGAAAAGTAACACTGAGCACGCTTATTGGATGAAACATATTTTCACCCATTTTACAACTGAATTAGAATCTGTAAGTATCAGGTGTGAAAAGCAAATGCTTGTATCTGGGTGATCCATGGGGGCAGGTGTCCCACCCTGACCTCCGCAGAGGCCAGCAAACCAACATCCTGGGCAATCCATGTACCTAAGAAAACATGAGGGATGTGACTGCATCTTGATTTCAAAGATTAGAGTGTTTAGAAGCAGGTGGGTTGCAAAGTGTGATTTTAGTCCAGATAGTACTGGTATCACAAAGAAGTGAAAAACCTTAGTTAGCTTTAACTCAATTCTCAATTTTCCCAGCTATTTAATTAGAGCCAATTTTAGGCCACATTTACTAGCATAGTTATAAATAAGAAGTAAGTGTAAAAGACATAAGAAGTAAGTGTAAAAGACATATGAAAACACCCAAGATACTTGAACGTCTCATCTATATCATTTAAGGGCTATCTATTTTATCTTTAGTTGCTAAATTCATGTTCATGGCATAGTCATTAATTCATTAAAGAAGCACTGTGGGCAACGTGTCTAAATCCTATGAGATGCCTTGGTAATTACAGTAAACCTTACTCAGAGCAATATTATCGGCATTTGACCAGCACTCCTTTACTGGGGGTGGGAGGGAAGAAAAGTAAACTAATATTTCTGATTTATTCAAAGGAGTGATTTGCAGTATGTGCCTTAGGGTCAAATTTTGACAGTCTTCTATTCTGACTCTAACTGTATCTATAATTCTGAATCATGAGAGTCGATATTTGGAACCTGAGACCATCAAAATCCTCAACCTTCAGAGAGGTTCTGTGGTGCTCATTGTTTTATACTTGCTATCACAGAAAAGATAACCCAAAGAATGTTTAAGATTCTTCAACAAGAAGGTAAAGAGGATGTTGGCCTCTTCCTCTTTTTCTTAATCTTCAGTTACCCAGAGCTTTCACCACTGTGGAACTTCACTAATGGAGTTATAAAAGTGAATGGAGGTTATAGCATATTTGAATGTCTAAGTAATGCTTGGAGTGGGAGCAGTGGGTAGGGTGACACTGATTCCATCACAGGTGCTGAGAAATGCGCATTTGAGGGCTCTATGCCAGGCGTATTGAATCAGAAATTCTAGAGGTGGAGCCCAGCAGTCTGTGTTTTAACAGGTCTTCCAGGTGACTCTGATGAAGACTGAAGTTTGAGAGCCACTGGATGAATGTCTGTATGACCACTTAGTTTGCATTCTAATTAGGTTTCATATCCAAATGGTATCTGATGCATCTGTTAAAACTATGAAGAGCCAATTTTAGTCCGACATGGTAAGGACCTTTGGGAGTTGCTGAGAACTAACCAGGCAACCACAATCGACAGTCAGGAGAAACATCTAAGAGGGCTTCCTGGAAGAAGTGTCAACTAGCTGATACCCAACAAATAAGGAGTTAGCCAGATGAAGAGCGAGAGGAGAGGAGTCAGCAGCCTTCTGTGCACAGGGAACAGGATGTTCAAAGGCCCAGAGTAAAAAGAGGGAGGATGGTTGGTGCCTTAGAGCCTTGTTACTGAAAGTGTGGTCAGTCATTGGGAAGGTCGTCAGAAATGCGTCATCAGAGGCCCAATCCCAGACCTATGGAACCGGGATCTGCATTTTAACAAGATCACCAGTGCTTCTTATGCGCACTGAAGTTTGAGGGGCACTGCTTTCTTAGGGGACCTAAATGTAATCTAAGAGGAGTGGCAGCAGGGGAGTGGTAGCAGGTGACGCTGTAAGGTTGTGTAGGGCCTCTTGTGAACCACGAGGATTCATAATGGAAGTGGAAGGATCTGAGGTGCTCTAAGCAGGGGAGGAACATGGCCAGGTGTGAGGAGATGGGTGTAACAGAGTGGATATCCTCACCCGAGAAAACAGTCGCACCTGGGGTGAGGCAGGTACTTATCAAAATGAACACCTATCTAAAAAGGAGGCATCTGATAAAACTAGAAAAGAGAGCCTATAGCTAAAGACTGGAAAACCTGATTATTCTGGGTATGAACCAGGGTCTTCCCAGGTCATTCCCACCTCTACTGTCAAACAGCGAGGGAGAAACACTCCCAACAGGCATGACATCCTGAAAAGGCGAACTGGAACTTCTCTTGGCTTCCATGGTTCCAGCAATTATATCATGGTTGCAATTAGAAAGTGGTTATTAGTTTTTCCTACAGCACTACTAGTCCGGCTGTAAACCAGTGCCAGAAACACAGTTTATAGAGCCATAAACAGCCCCAGTAATGGCTGGAGCTATTTGTGCAAAGCAGTAAACATTTCCGCTTGTTGCTAAACAAAAGAAAGATGGTATTTTCTTTTTTGTTTTGAAAGGGGCGTAAAGAAAGTGAATTCAATTTCCCCCAAATGCTATAACAACTGTGGTTCCTGTTCATTGTCAATTAGATTCAAGGTACAAATATTTAGGTTGGGCGAGCAGCTGCCCTGCAGCTGCAGGCCATAAAGTTCCAGTCCACTTTAAAGTAAACACTTGCAAGCCTCCCCCGGTTGCATGTTGAGTGAGCCATGAGGTGAACTGCCCCAGCTACCGAGGTAGGGATGAGCCACCTTGGAGCCAGCCAAGCCCCAGAAGCAATCACCTGCGTGCCACAGATGGGGTCCTCGCACAGGTACACGCCCGGAGACTGGCCGTCCTGCAGGCTGCCCGTGGCCACCTCCGACAGCAGGTCCCGAAGGTTCTCTTCTTTGCCCCACACCTCCACGGCTGAGATCCGCACTGAGAAACGGGCTCCGGTCTTTTCTTTCCGTTCATTTATCAGCTTGAAGAGCCAAGAGATGGCACAGGGGATGATGCCAAGGTTCTGCATGGAATCGTCTTTTCCGATCATGGTGTAGGATTTTCCTGGGAGAGCGAGGAAAGAAAGAAAAGCAGCTTGAGTGTCTAGGCATCATTCTATAGTCTCAAGAATAGATGCCAAGGATGCAGAAGAAAGGCATGGGGAGCGGGGAATGGGAAGAAAGGAAAGGAAAAGGTGAGAGAAATATTAAACATTTGACATTTCCAAGTACTATTGATGGAATAGCTATAATAAAGAATGTGAGAGCCCCAACTAATGACAAGATTAAATCACAGTTGACCTTGAGGAGAGGATCTCAAACATTACAAGCTATCCAGTTTCCGTACTGTTTTTCTCATGGTGGGAAGGCAGAAGGCTTTCATCACTGATATGGTTCTTTTTATCACCACCCCACAGATTCACTCCACATACTTACACTTTATATCCTTTTTCAAGTTAAATGCTGTGTATATTTTGCATGGGCAAATTCCATTAAAATCTGGATCACTGCTTTGATCAGAGATCAGGAAGAGCGAAGTGGCAGTGAGATGAAATGGGCTTTCCGACCTGGCCTAGAACTGGCTCCATCATTGCAAAGCTGCTGTTGGAAGCTCTGCCCAGGGACACTTTTTGGAACTTGCCAAATTACTAACTTATCAAGCATGTAAAGTGAGACCTGGTGAGCAGATGGCCACAGGTCAGGATTAAGAAGGCACTTCAAGGGGATTCAGTCATCAAACCCTCACAGAGGTGTGTGGCGGCCGCCTTTCCCAGGTGCTTCAGCACAGGTGGATTCCCGACAGCTGGGTGGTGGGAAGCAAGGATGCTGGCAGACTGATCTCCCCAGACACGTGCTAATGTGGTCTGGCCTTTGCTTGGTGGCTGCTCCTCTGGCATTATGTTGAACCCAGGTCCTCTGGGGAAGGGGAGTCCTCTCTGCTCCCCAGCAACCCCTGCTCAGGAAATGTAATTTTCCTGCTGGCTTTCTGGGCGTGACCCTGCCCTGGACCGAGTGGGAACAACCCCACTACTCCTTTTGTGCATTTCGTGGACTCTAAGGCTTTCCTAGATGACCGGGAATCCACTTAGGATGAGCATCTGTATTTCAGAAGCAGAAATGGTTATTCATGATTATTCAGTTCAGCACCTGTGGGAAACCACCTTTCCCTTCATCTGAGGACTCTGGGTACAATACAGAAGAATGGATAAAGTGATTGGGAAATCCAGCAAGCAGCATGAAAAAGTAAAGCTCTCACTGACCCAGCTTGGCGTGGCCGAAACAGAACACACAGCCATCCGCCCCGTTGACCACAGACTGGATCACCTCTGCCACGGTTCCAGCACACACTTCCGCCTGGCAGACACAAGAGGAGACACAAACTGTGAGTCGACCATTAACAATGGAAACTTGCACCTGCTCTCCTGGGACTCAGGGTCCCAGAGCCATGGCATTTCCAGATGGGTCGGCTCTAACGCAGTTCTGGAGGTGCGCAGAACCCTTCGTACTTCCCACTCCCTCGCAAGACTGAGCATTACACACATTAAAAGCAAACCACCCTTCTGCTAATTTGTGGTACATTTCAGCTGCTGTCTCTGCAGGCCAGGCACGAACAGGCTGGAACGGGAACGCAGAGTGCTTTCATGGACCTCACGCCATTCTGGCCTCCTCCCCGGGCAAGTATTTAAATATTCCATTCACCCTCTGCTAATTAGATCCTTCCTTTACACACGCACACCTCCACCACCACCACACACACACACTCTGAGCTTATGAAATGGCTAGGCTTGTTAGAGGGTAAAGGGTGATGTGCCATTTCGGGAAAGTGACCTTGGGATACATTATGGTTCTAATCTAAGCAGGAGGTTTGTGATGCATGTCTGCTTTGTCTTCCTGATAACTCTCTCCTCTTTCTCCATCTACATCCTTCTCTTTTCAAAACCAGAATTTTGGGCTTCCCTGGTGGCGCAGTGGTTGAGAGTCCACCTGCCAATGCAGGGGATGCGGGTTCGTGCCCCGGTCCGGGAAGATCCCACATGCCGCAGAGCGGCCGGGCCCGTGAGCCACGGCCGCTGAGCCTGGGCTCTGCGACAGGAGAGGCCACAACAGTGACAGGCCCGCGTACCGCAAAAAAACACACCAAACAAAAAACCCAGCCTTTTCTTTCTTTCTCTCTAGATACATTCAATGTATACACTATATATCACCATTGGTCAGTATACAATGGGTGGTCTTCAGCCTGTTATGTGTCTCATCTCCAATGTGATTATTACATCCTTAGACAGAGGCCAGTCTCTTGGTAACGTTTTGTATTTCCCCATTAACACCCAATACAGCACTCTGCAAATGATAAGAAAATAAATTTTGTGAACCAACTTGGGGGTCTGGGAAATCTCTCTGGTTAGCATCTGAGGCTTTCACAGCAGCAGGAGGAAGAATCACTCGCCGTGTGCTGCACCTTCCTTTCTCCCTCAGCACCAGAGTCAGATCTGGAAGCATTCAGAGGACGTGCAAACCCGGAGCTCAGTGGGCATCGCAGCAACGTGCCTCCCAGTGGGAATCTGAGAACTGCAGCCTCGGCACTGAATGTCGTTATTCAGCTCCAGGTTGCAACAACACAATGAACCTAAGTGTTCGAAAATCCATGTTCTCTCCCGAACCGAAATTGAAAAACCACACTCCTAACAGCTGTCAGTTGTTCTGGTGATGGCCTCAGCAGCTCTGCTGGGGGCTCTTCCTGAGTGAAGCGGGTGGCAGGATGAGGCTGCGGTGGGGACCACAGGATCTGTCTCACCCCCAAGGCCTAGGCAATGAGAGTCCGGAGCTAAACCCTGAGACTGAGGTGGAATCTTGATGGAATTTGCTGCAGGTGCCTCTGCAGAGCCAGGAGAAGTTATCACCAAATGAACTCTGCCTTCCTCGGACATAAAGTGAGATGGGGGTTAGGAGGCTGAGAGCCCACCTTGAGCCATACATAAAACAAACTGTATTAGATTCAAGGTCAGCAAAGAGAAAGATGGTTGTGTGTGGACCAAATCCGCGCACATTACTGAATCACCCGTCCAAAGGCCTGAGGACAGAGAGAAACGGGAGCAGCCTCACAGGACACAGGTTGGGCAGGCCTCCCCTTGCAGAATTCTTGTCCAGTGTCCACTGAGAAGACAGCGGTCAGCAACATGTCCATCTGGTGTTTATTAGCTGACAATGGCCCCTGGAGGCCCTTTGCTGTCTTTCCCCTTGAGCCTAGAGAAGCAGGAGCCTTCCCAAGTGGACTCCACGGGCAGGGCTGGGTGTGCAGGAAGCCTGTTGCCCACAAGCAGGACTCTGTCCTGCTGCCCACCTTTCCTGGTGATGATGGAATGTTTGTGTTCCCCTTACCCCACCAAGTTCATATGTTGAAACTGAATGTCCAATGTGATGGTATTTGAAGGTGGGGCCTTTGGGAGGTGATTAATCATGAGGGTGGAGCCCTCGTGGAGGGGATTAGTGCCCTTATAAAAGAGGCCCCAGAGTCCTCCCTGGATCTTCCACAACGGACATAGCGAGAAGACATCTGTCTATGAATCAAGAAGGGGCCCTCACCAGATCCTGAATCTGCCAGCTCCTTGATCTTGGACTTCCAACCTCCAGGACTGTAAGAAATAAATTTCTGTTGCTTATAAGCTACCCAGTCTGTGCTGTTTTGTTAAGGAAGTGAAAATGGATTAAGACACCTCCTCAAAGCCAGAACCAGAAGAGGTATGCCCCAGCAATGGGCAGCTGGTGACCGCCGAGGCCACTGGAGGGTACTGAGTGTGGCTTATAAGGAGGATGTCCTTAAAGACCGGGTAAAAGCAAAGTTCATGACCGCCTTGGGTCACGGTGGTTGCTGCTGCCTCACAGGCCAACAACAGGGGCCTGAGAGCAGAGGCCCATTCTGTACGCTTTCCTGCTTTCCTGCTCCGGAGGCTCAGAGGGTGCTCCTTCCCAGGGGCTGAGGCTGAACACACCGGCAGCGTGATATTACTATTAACAATGACAACAGCATGGTAAAAACAGTAGCATTTGTTGCGCACTCACTGTGTTCTGCCTCTGCTCTAAGCACCTCACGTGTATCCACACAGTGAATCACAGCAGCCCAGTGAGGCACATTTTGAACTTGTCTTCATTTTATGGATGAAGACGCTGAGGCCCAGAGAGGTAGAGTGACTTGCCCAAGGACACGCTGCTAGTAACTAGTGGATAAAATGGCGAGAGGGCAAAGATACAACACCATCCTGAGCAGGACGCAGATTGGTTAATAGGAAGACTCCAGGACAGAGGTCTACTCAGGAAAGAGTCTGTGAATGAGAGACTGAATGTTTGAGTCTCAGTTTCCTTGTCTGTAATGTGAAAACAGCACTACCTCCCTTTTCAATACCACAGAATTCCAGGAAGAGTAGAATGGGTTAATGTATATGAAACTTCTTGAAAACTACAAATTTATATAGAAATGTAATTTATTATATTGGAAATGTAACAAAAGCAAGCATTCTGAAACAATAGCAACTGTTAGAGTGAGCACATGAGCTCTGGAACCAAGTGTGGAATGTAAGCAAAGACTAGCAATAAAAATGGCTCCCTTTTCCGGAATAAATCTAAAACTCATTAATAGTCCACACTTAATTTAGGGTTTGCTTTGGAATTCTTACGACTTAGGGAGATTCGCTTTTGAAAGGTTTTAACTGTTAATTAAATCACTTGTAGGCCATTTATTAGACCCAGTGTCAGGGTTAGATTAGTGAGCCCACTGGGTGGTCCAACACACAAAAAATGTAACGAGGAGAAAACCTACAGAACTTATTCATAGAGTACTTTGTCTTCTCATGGTAAAACTCTTTAGGAAAATCACACGCTTAGCTTGCTAATGAATGGAGCCTGTAATACGTGCTGAGTGCCTATGGTGTCTGTGTGAACATCGCTACTTCCTATACTCAGATACCACATAGAGGAAAGTAGCAAGAGCTGCAAATGGTACCCATCAGCACCCTGTCTTCAGGTTTTTCTCTAGGCTATTGGTTACCCGAGTGCACACTGTTTTGTTTAAATCTTGGGAAGTGCTGGAAATTTATCAGGAAGATGCAGGTGTCTGATGCCAAAATGCAGGCAAAGTAGGCCACTGTACACCTATAACCTGGGTTATAGATGTCTACTAGAAGATCCAATTGCACCAATTCATTGCAGATGAATTGCACCAGATGGTGTAAGTGAATCTTCTAGTACGCATCTGTTCTATTGGGATTGGTTCCAGGAGCCTTGGTTAAGGAATCTTGGCACCCTGGTCCCCCAAGAAGCCTCCAAATTATACTCATAACAGACTAACAAAAATGGCCACAATTCTCCACCCCTCCCTGTGTGCGTGCCCCTTGCAATGTGACTTCGCAGCTCTTCCAATCAAGAGACAGAGCCTCTTCCCCACTCCTCGAATTTGGACCAGTCGCCTTCAGCAGAAGTGATGATGTGTCAATTCCGAGCCTAGACCTCAAGAGGCCTGCAAGCTTGGATCCTCTCGTTGCCTTGAGAGGAAGCCCAAGACAGCCTGTTGGTTGATAAGAGACAACATGGAAGACAGACCAGGTGACCTGGCCAAGGCCATTCTGGATCAGCCTAAAACTAGCCAACCCTCAAACACGTGATAGCATCCAGCCAAGATCAGTAGAGGTGCCGACCCAACCCAGAGCTGATCACTGACACACAGGTGAGCCGAGCTAGGAGCAGAGGTCTGGAGGTCTCAGCTGAGGTCTCAGCAGAGGTCTGGAGGTCTCAGCTGACCTCCAGACTCATGAGCAATAATAAATACTTATGGTTGTAATCCACTAGGCTTAGGGTGGTTTCCAATGCAGCAATAGCTAACCAACACTCCAGCTATCCCCAGCCTCTCTTCTTCCTCTCCGCTCCCCTGACGCAGGCCACAGGACTGCACGTCAGCCTCAGTTTCCCTGCCTAGCACTCCAGGTCCTCAGTAGGTCTTGTCCTCTATGGAGCCCTAGAACCCTGCCTAATTCTTTTCTTTTTCTAAATTTTTTTTTGATGTGGACCATTTTTAAAGTCTTTATTAAATTTGTTACAACATTGCTTCTGTTTTATGTTTTGGTTTTTTGGCCAAGAGGTATGTGGGATCTTAGCTCCCTGACCAGGGATCGAATTGGAAGGCGAAGTCTTTACCACTGGATCGCCAGGGAAGTCCCAAACCCTGCCTAATTCTAACCCAGCCCCGTGAAACATCTCTCCCCTTCTTACATACTCACACCCAGAAGCCCAGGCAGGAGTGGGGTCTTAATGGACCAGTGGCCAGCATCTCGATGCAGCTGGACCCGAAACTTCCAATTCTGCCTGCTCTCTTCCTGCTTCTGTTTGCCATCCACTGATTGGCTCTCTCTTCCTTCTCTCCAAGAGTATGTTTTGTTGAAATCCTGTCACAACAATCCTGCCCAAGGTATGACACCAGCGATTCAAAAGGACTGAACTATTCAATGGAACTCAAATTGGCTCCCGAAAGTTGTTGTGTAGGCAGTGGAAGTGACCTATCAGGGTGCTCTGGAAGATACCCTCCCAGCTCACGGGTCCTAGCGAATAGTTAAAGCTTCTTGAAACTAATCAATATCGCCTGAGCCTGAGAAGGGGTGGTACCCACCTGAGAAGCATCTTGTGGAAAAACCGCATCAAAGGCAAACATCTTAGGAGGAACTTGGTTCCCTCTCTTTTGGAAGGCATTTAGACCTCCACATGTCAGGGGGTCATACAAGGTGATCTGCTTCTTTCGTGGGTCCACCTTTAAGAAAGAGCTGGATTCCGAGGTATCGCGAGCCAACGTGGAACAAATGCGAAGCATGACTTTCACCTGTTAAGAAACAAAAGCAGGAAATGACAGGGATTAAGACAGTTGGATACTTTATGATGGAGCACCTTTACGTACTCTGGAGACACAAGTATACGTGGCAGCATGGAATCTTCTCGTGACAAATTATGATAAAATGCACAATGAATTAGCAACATAACCCTCAGCGGGTCATGGGAAAACTCAATTTATTTATAATTACCAGGTAGAATATTTTGATACGTCTGTTACTTTACTACAGAACTGGCACATCATGTTCTTTGTCTTCCTGTTAATATAAATAGAGAATTAACTGTACCCAGGTGGCCCAATTACTTAGATGAAAAGGTAATCTGGACTGCCAAGCTTTGGGGGGGGCTGGTGTAGTTCCCTTGAAGCTCACAGATCAATAAACCCTGTACATAAAAGTTAGCTCCGTAATTTACTCCTTGAGTCTTGCCCGTCAGGACTCTTAGAGACAAAAACCCACAGTTATTAGTATCATCGTTAGAAGCCTGTGAAACGGCCTGTTTTTAATGGCCAGCATTTGAAATGTGTTCCAAGGGGCAACAGTGATAAAAGACTTGTTTGAAACATGTTATTTGGGATCCCATTTAGTGAGTGCAGAGAAATGATCGTTTCAAGGGATGAAAGTGCGTCTCTGTGGGAAACAGGCAGCAGTGCCCCTTTAACCCACCTCCTAAGTCATTGAACATGGACATTTCTAGGGCTCAGCCCGGCTCAGCCCCACCCAGGGCCGAGCGGGGTACTTGTGGGAATGGACTGCTTGCCCTAGAGTTCTGAAGTGAGCAGAAGTCAAGTTGAAGCCACACACACATTTCTAGAGGCTCAAATCCCGGGGAAATGGTCAGCATTTGCTCCCTTACCAGCTCTTTGTTACTGCGTTGCTACTTCACCTACTCGATGAGCCAGGCACTGAGCTAGGCACTGGGGATGCAGAAGACACATAATACATAGAGGAGCAGGGCACACAGACACAGAGACAGGAGATTTTTGTAATACGATGTGGCAAATCCTGATGCTATATTCAGGGTTATTTTTAAATTCCTCTCTGTGTCATGCCCTCTTCATCCAATCAATGTTCAGGCCTGAAGAAATCTCAGTCATGCAATTTTGGGGAAAAGGATTGTAAAATTTTACATAAAGGATTTCAAACATACAGAAATGCTCAGAGAATAATCTACACTGTGCATACCGAGTGAGGCCACCCTCCTGCTTATCTCAGCCGTGTCTGCTGAGGCATGGGAACTCATCTGCAGTGGGCAAAGCTGAAAGGTAAAGAATTCCTAGGGCACTGGACTCATCGGATGGGCTTGCCCTGTGTCCCAGCTGGGCTTGTTATCACTTAAGAATAGTACTCAGGTGTGGATCCGGAGGCCGGGGAGGGGGCGGGTGTCATGGTGGAAGGTTGGCATGAGGCTGACCCCTCAAGGTGCAAATCTTGATTTTCTCTCTGAGGTCATACAATGGTACCTGCCTTTTCCTGAGGGTCTGTGGTGTGCTAAGGCTGTGCTGTTGTCTATGGTATCTTATTTAATCCTCCCAACAGGCCAGTGCATAGGCGTCCAGATTTTATAGATGAGAAAACAGATGCTACAGAAATTGCGGATGGTAAGGCTAGGCTCTGATCCCACCTCTGACTCCAAAACCCATACTTTTTCCATTATGCCAAGTATTGCCTCCTATACACAGTCAAACTTCTCGGAGCCTCAGTTTTCTCACCTGTATATTAGGGACAACATCACCTATCTCATGGGACTGTTGTGGGAATGAAATGAATTGACATGTGAAGTGCTGAGCACAGGGTAGGCGCCTGATTCTTTTTTCTCCTCCTCTTCTCTGTATTGCCACAGTCTGAATCACGATATCCTAGCATTTTCCAATCACGGTGTGAATGATAAGGTTTTAGAACTCCTTGCCCTGGTCTCAAAAACAGGATGCCATGGGGGAATCACTGCAGATGGAGCTGGGTATTAAGTGCTGGGCCTTAAAACGCTCCTGTTAGGGGCTTCCCTGGTGGTGCAGTGGTTGAGAGTCTGCCTGCCGATGCAGGGGACACAGGTTCGTGCCCCAGTCCGGGAAGATCCCACATGCCGCGGAGCGGCTGGGCCCGTGAGCCGTGGCCGCTGAGCCTGCGCATCCGGAGCCTGTGCTCCGCAGCGGGAGAGGCCACAACAGTGAGAGGCCCGCGTACCGCAAAAAAAAAAAAAAAAAAAAAAAAAAAAGCTCCTGTTAGTAAAACCCGTCAAGTCTCACACATAGTCATTGCGTGTATGACAATAACCATCACTTCTGTCTACATTCCATTCTGGCAATTTTCTTGTTCATCATGAATGTCTCCAATCTTATTTCAGTTCCATTCATTACTATAGATTTGCCCCACTTACACAGCAGGTGTGCTAAGAGCATGTATTCAAACTGCAACTTTTGGTAGGTGTCTGGGCCCTCTGGTCTTTCTTTCTTTATTTTATTTTATTTTTTTTTTGCGGTACACGGGCCTCTCACTGCTGTGGCCTCTCCCGTTGCGGAGCACAGGCTCCGGACGCGCAGGCTCAGCGGCCATGGCTCATGGGCCCAGCCGCTCCGTGGCACGTGGGACCTTCCCAGGGCACGAACCCGTGTCCCCTGCATCGGCAGGCGGACTCTCAACCACTGCACCACCAGGGAAGCCCCCCTCTGGTCTTTCTGTAAGCAAACCTCCTAGCCCAGCCCCTGAACACTACAAGTCAAGGATGATGCAACCCCAGGCAGAACTGATGGGGTCACATGGCCCACTGCTTTTCTATTTCACAACTTTGCATGCAATTTCTGGGTAACTAGAGGTGCTGAATGTACAATATGAACTAAGCCAGGCAAGGGCCTGCAAGGAGAAGCAGCAGAGGAGGGGCTGGATCAGTGAGCCATTTGTCCAGGGGGAAGGCTCCTGAATCTTAATGAACTTCTGAGCCTGCAGTTCAATTTCTGCAGACAGGCTGCAGATCCCAGCTTCTGGTCTGACCAAGGAGATATGCAGCTCTTTAAAAATCCACTGAATTCCGGGCTGAGGGAAATGCCACACTCCATTCTCTCCTTTGTAATTCATTTAAATAAATGGATAATTTTTTTTCCCCTTAAAGGAAGGAAATTGGGTTTCTCTGCTTCGTTTCTTTGTGTCATTATTCCTTGAGCCCAGCACTGCACTTCCTGCTAATCCTCTGTAATTAAAGTGCTTAGGAGATATCACTTGTGATCAAGAAAGTCTCCCGACTTCTTGCCAGGAGTTTGTGCTTTTGTTGCAAACACTCGTAGGTTTTTGGCAACATGTACGTCAACCCTCCCTCTGACTGCTGCCCTGGGTACAGGGTACCCACAGCTGTCAGCGTGCATAGCCTTCTCCCCAGCTCTCAGGGTCCAGGGGACTGTCACTATTTTAGTCCCAGCAGCAGAGGAGCTAGAGAGGCCCAAAGTGGGGGAGCGTGGGCCTGACGCCCTGACTCTCTGGGACTAGCTTAGCAGGTCACCTACCAAAGCTCTCCCTGGTTGGGAGCCCGCTTCGCCGCAGTTATCTAATTATTCAGTGGATGGTGGCAGACAGCGGTTGCTCCAGGCAGCACTTGTCCTCCTGTCCTGTTCATTAATCATTCCAGCGCCTCCTACTGGATGGCCCGGCAGGACTGATGGAGAGCGGATACGTGAGACTCGCAGAGCTTTGTGCCTGAACTGGACAGACTCTCCATCAACATGAAGCAGCGCCGGCTGCCACAGCCTTCGGCACAGCCCACTGACAGGCAGATCCGCCCACGTGGTCACCCAGACTCCCTCCC
>NW_020172144.1:487984-504853 GCF_003031525.2 Neophocaena asiaeorientalis asiaeorientalis
CCAGGGAGGTTCCTCGCTGCCTGTCTCTCTATCCCCAAGCTGTCCGGCCGCAGGCTCTCTTCAGACTATATGGCCCAGGAGGGCTGGGGGCAAATTTGACCATCCGAAGGGTCCCTCACCAGTCAGAGAAAGACTACAGACGATGGTGGGGTAGTGGGACACAGAGAGGACACAGCAATCCTCAGTATCAGAATTATCTTTACCTTCCACATCTACTCTTAAGTTCCTAAAACACATCTGGAAATGGTTCTCCAAGGCACACAGAGGCATGTGAGATGGGTTCACCAAAATCTGCCAGCAGGAAGAATGGTGGGGCAAGTAGGGCGGGTGAGACCATCAGAAGGGATTCTAGACCCAAAGGAGCCATATCCCGAGACAGAACAGCCAAACTGCAGAGCCAGGGGAGCACTGACAACTCAGTCCGGCGTCCTGTGTCCCTCTCGCTGAGGCAGAGTGGCAGTGATGGTGACACTGAGACTCCCGGTGATGCATGTGAGCCATGTAAATACCCACCGTCGCATCTCTCAAGGGCGATTCAGCCTCAGATGAGTGAGAGCGAAGCCCAGGCGAGAGACTGAGTTGACGTCCAGCCCTGCCTGATGACAGTGACTGGGAAGGCCGAGGCAGTGCCGCGCTGCCCTCAGCGCAGCCCAGGAAGCCTTCCTTGGTTTCTACGTATGTTTGGATGGGATTCAGCTCTTGAGGGAAGAACACGGAGGGATAACAAAAGGGTCCATTGTACCTAAAGTACATCTCCTTTCTTACAGGTTCCAGGTGTGATGGGCACTGCCTGCTAGGAGCCAGGAGACTGGGTTCTTATCCAAACACCACCACCATGGTGTGGCTGTCCACCTAAGGCAGGGGCCTTGGTTTCCTCATCCCTAAATTGGGCCAGCTGTGTCACCTCCCTTGCAGGACAGGTGTGAAGAAATAAAGACAGACTATAGAGCAACATACAAGTATAAAATATCATTCTTCAAAGAAAAAAGGAAGGGAGGAAAAAAAGAATGAATTCATATTCTTCAAACCAACTAGTATAAAGTAGACTTTCTACATCAAATTAATAGCATTAGAAGCCTTTCTCCAAGGCTTAATTTTTTTTAATTAAGGGAAAAAAATATTTAATGAACATACATATCCACAGTGACGAGAGACAAAGAATAAAATATTCTCCTTCTTCCTCCCCCCGCCCCAAATTAAAGAATATACAGTCTACTTACATCTTCTGTAAAGGTGAGTAATCCATGTAAAATTTGATCTGAGGCTCTAAAAGCTAAATGAGGTATTGACCTTATTTTATTCCTTTCTTTTCTGTCTTGATCACACGTGATAGATGGACTCACATTGTCTACTTATGGTACATTAGCCACTTCAGGAAAATTCTCCAACCATTCCAAGATGACTGAAGAGACAGGAACCTTAAACAGTATATACTTCTCGATATGTATTCTTCTCAACACACTCACTTTTCTGATCTACCAAGAAATGCAGGAACCTTCCATATTCTTCTATGCTTAGGACATTCTGACAAACCTATTGTAAAAGATTTTTACAATAGTGCCAATTTCTAAAACACACTGCAAGTGATTAAGGGTGTGACTTTCCAGCCAATATTTAAAGAGTGGTTTCCTCCTTATAACGTAATGTAAGATTCTATTGCTAATCCACCACTGGCACACTGAAACCCACAAATATGACTTTCTTTCCCCCTTTTGATTTGCCAAATGTGCATGTTTAACCTGATACGAGAGACAGGCAAAGATGTTTTGTAAAGAAACAAATTAAAATTGGGTTTTAGAACAGGAGAAAGTTTAAACACTTTTCTGGTAAAGTTTCTAGAAATAATCTGAAATTACTTTTTCTAAAGGAAGATCTTGATGATTTCATGTGCCTGAAAGCTTCCGGAAGTTTTTTGTTTTTTTTTTTTTGTTTTTTTTTTTGTGGTACGGAGGCCTCTCACTGCTGTGGCCTCTCCCGTTGCGGAGCACAGGCTCCGGACGCGCAGGCTCAGCGGCCATGGCTCATGGGCCCAGCCGCTCTGCGGCATGTGGGATCTTCCCGGACCGGGGCACAAACCCGCGTCCCCTGCATCGGCAGGCGGACTCTCAACCACTGCACCACCAGGGAAGCCCTTCCAGAAGTTTTTAAGGAGACCATGGAATCAAATTCCAAATAGTAATAATCTTGGAGGTCTCAAATAACTCTGATACTGGGAAGTCCAGGGAGCACCAAGCAGGTGCATGCTCCCTACATTTACAGAGGGAGCTTTTCAACATTACGTTACAAAGTCATTATTCCATGGAAACATAGTTACTGTTACAGAATCACAGGGTCACACTGAGGGACTCCAGAGATTCTAGGCACAGTTGAGCTGTTAGTGACAGAACAAAATCGGAGTGCATTTCTTTGCATAAAACCACAGTAATAATCCTACATGACATATTCGAAGACCATGGGCTATCTTCACCTGGAGGTCCAGAGCAATTGGATCCAGTGCTGAGTTTGGAGGGTAGAGGGCAGACTTCAGGAGGCTGAGGGCACTCTGGGCCTGTTTGGGGGCAGCATCTGCCCTGTGTTGATAAAATCAATCACTCAGTAGAGGATACTCAAGTGACTTGTCCAAAGCCAGTTGCCTGGCAAAGGTGAAAGGGCAGTGGCCCCTGACCCACTCCTCCTACAGAGAGTGTTCTGGGTCGGAACCAAAGAAAGAGTGCTGTCCTCCCACCAAAGCCAGCAGGGCTTGAACCTCTCCCACCTGGGGCTGGGCCCGCACTGAGCCACCTTTACAGAGATGGGGGTGGTGAAGACTGTCCCTGCACTGTGGGTGGCTGGCTTCTCAGAGGTACCAGTGGGTAAGCTCATGTGGTGCCAGACAGAAAATAATGAGAAGCGATGCTATCAAGAGGAAAGATTTACATTATTCAAAGCCAGGCTGGGAAAGGAGACAAGTGGTGGCATAATAGAGCTAAGTGTGGGAGAACATGTGCGAGACCAGAAACGGGGCCGTAATGAGAGGTGCTCAGTGAAGAAGTGCTTCGGGGAGTGGGGATGGGGGATTCCCTGACACCCTCCATCACCAGCATCTGTCACCAGGCAGCCATCAGGGGACCACAGTGCTGGAAGGAGGGAGAACGAAGCCAAGGGACAAGTCCTTCCCGTGAGGCTCATGGCCGGGCAGCCTTCGGGAGCAGGGCCCCTTACACCAATTAGCAGGTTGGGAAAAATCTGGCCAGGATTCGAGGAGAGAGATGGGCACATTTCAGGGGCTAGTCTGTCAGCAAGGAGAGTGACTCTGAGAGCAGCCTGTTAGAAAAGACCCCATCTCTTAGTTCAGTGCTAGGATACTTATTTTAAATGGATAAGCTGTTTAATATACATCCTGGGACTTCCCTGGTGGCCCAGTGGTTAAGGCTCTGTGCTCCCAATGCAGGGGACGTGGGTTCGATCCCTGGTCAGGGAACTAGATCCCACACACCGCAACTAAGAGCCCACATGCCACAACTAAAATATCCCGCATGCCACAACTAAGACCCGGCACGGCCGAATAAATAAATAAATAAATACATATTTTTTTTAAAAAGCTACATCCTAAGACACAAGCATTCTCTGTCAAGTGGGATGTGAGATTCTGACCCTCTCCAGTATTAAGAACGCTCACTGTCTGAGTGTCCTCCCTCTGACCACGTGGAGCACAGCCTGGAGCTTCGGAGCACACGCTCTGGAGACCCACTGCCTCGGTTTGAGTTCTGGTTGTACCTTTTACTGATGTGCATCTGTGGACAAGTGACTTCATCTCCCTCAAGCCACATCTAGAAAGATCATGAACTCCGAAGTCAGGACGTCCTGGCTCTTACAAGCTGTGTGACTAGCAACATATTATTTTAACAGTTTCCTCAACAATAAAATGGAGATAATAGCCCCTATCTGGAGGGCTTTATAAGATCATTAAGCAAATAATCATGCTAAGTACTTGGCACAAAGTAGGTCCTCAATAAATAAAAGTTACCATCACACTGAGCCCTCATTCATGACAGTGCCGTACGAGCCGGCGTTCTCAGGAATCTAGCAGATGATCTCTGCTCTCCCAGCTCTCCCTTTAACCGCCTTTGACCTGGGAGTGCAGAAGACCTAGTCACTAGATTCTTAATCGTTTGTGCCCATAAGAGAGAGCTAGAGAGAGAAAGCATCATCTCACCATACACTACAGAGCTGAGTCTCCAAGGCTTGCCCAAGGCCATCCAATCTGTATAGATACAGAGTCAGCTTAGGTCTTCCAACTGCCACCCACTCTCCCTGATGCCTGATTTTTGGTAAATCCCGGGTAAGTGACAAATGGAGATTTTTCTGAATACTGGGTAGGAAAACTATTGTGGTTAGTTTCTGGTGATTGTGGTTATTTTATCTTTGGAAATACCCATTCAAAAGATAAAAGATCAGGGAAGAAATTGTTGGGAAAAGCAGCCATGGGCACTCCTTAAATTAGAGTTCTTTCAGGTGGACTCAGTTTGGATTTGGGCACTAATAAGTTAATAAAGGGCCCATTTACCGTAAAGCTCACTCATGGGTTACGACTGGAGAGCTAACTAATAGAGCTGTTGTTAAATCACGAGCATCCAAGAAACGCTGCGTCGGCTGATGCCAGCTCGTCTGTCACCAAAGATGCTGTTCAGCTTGGCCACCAACAGGGCCAAGGGAAAGCTGTTTTTCTTTTCTGCAACCCAGTTTATTATAAATATGAAGACTTCAGCTTGCTAACCTGACACTTGATTTAGTGTCTTCTGTCCCTCATTACTGGGTTCTCCTTGGTCCCGAGAATTTCACTATCCCACTGCTTCTGGCCTTTGACCTAGATAAATAACACCCAGAACTCTGAAAATAAGTCAAATCACCCTGTCAGGGGAGTATCCAGAAATACTAGCTACCAGGTCCCCCATGGAATTTAGTAAAGCACCATAATAAACAGCGTAGATATCTAAATTAAAAAGGCAACAGCTGTGATCATCTAATAATTAGCTATGTATTCTTCTGGCATTCATCACTTCAGTCCATTTTCTTTTTTTTTTTTTTTTTTTTTTTTTTTAACATTTTTATTGGGGTATCTTTATAGAACTGTCACTTAGGAACACTGTCCATGCTGCTCCCAAGTTCCATTACATATGTGCATCTCTCATGGGATGATAATTTTATTCCTGGCGGCACTCCGTATGGATGAGACCTGAGTAGAACCTAGGGGTGCCAGCATTAGCCCGGGTTCTCAGTGCTTCCTGGGGACAGATGTCAGGTAAGCCCGCACAGAACCCCCTCAAGCTCAGCACTGAGGTTTTTCCAGGCCCACAGGACGGCATGCTTGGTGTTGGGAGAGAAGATGTCCTTCTCCAGGCCCCCAGGGGAGGTCGGGGTCGATGCAGGGGGCCGAGTCCCCTCCTGGAAAAGCCGTGGGCATGATGCACGCTCCAGGACTGGGCTGTTTCTCCAGCCTGCAACTCTGCAGCCCTAGTTCTAGGAAAGAGAAGAAGGAGGGACTTGTCCTGGTAAGAAAAAGCACCTGAGGGATCTTCAGGGCCAAGAGGTTGAAATCTGGAACAGTCTTAGCTGGCATTTAGGGTAAATGTAACTTTCATTAAAGCCCGACGTACTCGATGGATTGCCATGCCCAACTCCACATTCTCTTGGCCTTCTCACACTAAAAGAGGGAAAGGAGAGGGAAGAAGGAAGCGGGAGGAAGACGTGACGCCAGTACCTTGGTCCCCAAACCCTGGACCCTTAATGAGTCTTAGAGACTTTCATTCTCATTCAATAAAAAAGATGAAGGGAGTTCAATCACAGCAACACTAGCCACAATTACTCCAACGCTTTCGCTGTAAGTTCCTCCGAAAGGCCTCCCTACTCAGAAGAGCATCTGTCCAATTCCACCGAAGACGTATGAAACGCACATTATGCACAGAGCCAGGCCAGGGCCGAGCAAGGGAGGCACAGGCGGAGGTGGGAGGGTGAAGAGAGTCAGAACTATGTATAACCGAAAAGGGAGAAGGTGGCATTTCCATTTCAGATCACTTTATTTTCAGGTTTTAGGCTTAGAACCAAAGCAACTTGAATTCTCGGCTTAGCTCCAAAGAGCCCCAGAAGAACTCGATGGGATCTGATAAACCTGGGCAGCCCCTAGAGGTGAAGGACATGCTGATAAGAGGAGGGGGTGACTGAAGCGCAGTGGGGGGCAAAGGGGCAAATGCTAATGAAAATCTCCTACCACCTCTGGCCAGAGGCAAACCACTGACCCCCTCTAATTCCCTTAACTGGCTGTACCTTGGCAGGGAAGCCCTCGCTGGCAGCAGGACACAGGTTCAAAGCAGAATGGTAAATTCTAATATGGAGGATTATTTGGAGGACATGCTTTCTCTTTATTTTCTTAAAATGTTTGTATGAAGAATCAGATGGAGTTTGGGGAGAGAAGTACCAAGTAAATGTGAGATTTACCTAATTGCAGTCTTCTCCAGCGTGATTATATTAAGAATTGAAAAAAAAACCCCAACAAATTCAGGTATATACCCATAATCCAACAACAGTAATCCTCCTTGCCCAGAAGCCTGGGCCTGGGGAGAGGGCCTGGGAGGCGGGGCATTACTCCTGTGGCTGAGGGGCTTCAGCAACCTTTAATGAAAGACACTTGATCAATAAGGCGCACTCCTGCATTTGAGAATTGAAAAGCCATCCTAGCATGCTGTGTCTGAAGCAAACGTCAGAAGCATTTATCATGCTCTGGGGTGGAGGGTCTGAAGCTACACCTTGCCAAACTATGAAAGTGAACTTCACTTAGGTCCCACAAATACCCTCAACAGGCCCTTTTGCATCGTGTGGAATCAGCTTTTCCTCAAAGATCAGAATGCGTGGGGGAGCTTGATCATGGCTCTGTAGAATGGACACCACCACAGGGCTCTGTCACTGGGAGGTATCCCCATGATAGAACTTTGTTATTGGGCCCCAGCTTACATAGGACTGTTTTATCTTGCCTTCTAGGTGAACCCACAAACTGCCCTCTTTGTATTTCCAAGGAGCCTGAGCTGCTGTCCCCTCAACAGATCATGGTACACAGTTCATCCTGTTTGGACTTAGAAATCTCAGGCTAGAAGAAATTTGCCCAAGGGACATGGACTGGATAAAGCAATGACCAGTGACTCTCCTAGACTCCCGGCCACTCCCCAACTAGTCTAGTGGGGAAACACCCAGAGCAGGAATCAGAAAGCCTCCATCCATTCATTCCTCCAGCATCTGCTGAGCACGTCTCAGTCTGAGCCAGGTACCATGCCAGGCTCTGTGGTTACAGAGCTTAAAAACCAGCTGTTGTCTTCAAAGGGCTTAGTGTATCAGGTGAGATAAAAAGTGTACCAGGTGGTACAAAAGAGCTTTGTCCTGGGAAACCATGAGGGCCCAGTTGGGAGGGGACATTTCCAGTAGGGGAGCAGGGCCAGGAAAGGTTTCCTGAAGATGATGGGACTTGGAAGAGGAGTCAGGGTCAGCCAGGCACCTAAGGCAGGGTGCGGGCACCCAGGCAGAGGGAGCATGTGGGCAGAGGCTGACTGGTGTGTTGGAACCTGCAAGTAGCTATGGGGCCTTGAGTCAAGTGTCTCATCTTCTCTGTGCCTCGGTTTCCTCATCTATAAAGTGGAGGTGGTAATAATGCCTACACCTCATGGAAGCTGTTATGGGGATTACATGAGCTGATGCATGTGAAGCTCTTGGCAAAGAGGCTGGCACACAGTAAGGGCTCAGTGACTATTTTATGATTTCACTCTGATGCTGTTTAGGGTGGGCAGGGTGGATGAGGGGTAACAAATTCAACTGCAAAAATAGGTGGATGTCAGATTGTGGAGAGACTTCCTTTCCAAACTAAAAACTTTGTACTTAACTGGGATAATGGGGAGCCGTTGAAGGACAGAGAAGGAAAGTAACTGGGAGGTTCCCATCACTCTGCAATAGAACAACAGCTCTGTAGTCCCAATTTCTCCATCTGTAAACCAGTGCTAACACCACCACCAACTTTCTTCCACTGTGGGCTGTTACAAAAGTTAAGGAAGAGAGCGTTTATGCAACTAGCACTTCAATAGCATAGCATTTTAGACGTGCTGACCACTTGTTCAATGAGTCTACTGTGGGGCCTGTGTAAATGGCAATTCTGTGCAGAGTCAGGAGTCTGCTGTATGCGTGTGAACTTGGTGCTAGAAGCAGCCACGTTACCTGACAAGGAGAAAAATGAACCAGTCAACCAACAAATAAATATTTATTAAAATGCCAATGAGGAAGGCATCCTCCTTACCTAGGAAAGCAAAGTATGCCAAAACATTTGCATTCAAGGAAAGAGCCAGACAGATCTGCTTCAGAACTCTCAAGAAGAGAACGCTTGTTGTACGGTAGCTGTACATAAAGCCACAGGACGTAGACTGCTCTGTTCTACCACGGAACAGACTATGTCGGTGGTTGTTAGGGAACTACCTGACAGAAAAGAACATCTCTTTTCTCCCTAGTAGAGGAGAATCCGCAGCCTTCGCTCCTCCACCCTTGGGATCACGTATTAGCTCACCTATTGGACATTACTCTGTCCTGCAGCTGATTCATGCTCACAGTCAGTGACTGGGTTTCTGTCAATCACACAAGGGACACAACACAGATTCTTTTCTTTATAAACTTGTATGAGGCAATTGGCCACCAGCTACGGTCTCCCTTGGCACATTTTTGTTTTCAGTAACCACGTTCCCGGGAATTGATTTCATATAAGCATGCAAGGTGAAGCTCATGTTTTCTTACTTACAAACAGCAAGCTAGAGACTTCCCTGGTGCCACAGTGGTTGAGACTACGAGCTCCCAATGCAGGGGGCCCGGGTTCAATCCCTGGTCAGGGAACTAGATCCCACATGCGTGCCGCAACTAAGAGGTTACATGCCACAGCTAAGGAGCAGGCGAGCAGCAACTAAGGAGCCCGCCTGCTGCAACTAAGACCTGGCACAACCAAAAAAAAAACTAAACGAAATTGATTTTAAAAAATAAATAAAGAGGATACTCAAAAGAAAAACAAAAAAAACCAGGAAACTACTCAAACTTAAACTACTTGTTGAAACACAGATTTCTGGCCACACCTCCACCCCCCACAGAGTTTCTGATTCAGGAGGAAGTCTGGGGTGGGCCTGAGAATCGGCATTTCTAGCAAGTTCCTGCTGCTGCTGCTGGTCTGGGCCTCACACTTGGAGAACCACTGCTCAGGAGGCATGTTGGCTTCATCCTCATGGAATATTTCCTTCAAACTCCACTGCGGATCAAAAACACGACTGATGTGAATGTTAAATCCAAGGCAAATGACAGTCATTAGTTTTAAATACTCTGGGAGCTAAAGAAAGAATGTTTTTGTGCTGTCAAAATAAAACTGGCTTCTGACTCTATTCCATATTTCTCCTTAAGGAAAAGTTCTAAAGTGAAATAAGATAAGTGCTAACCTAGGGAAGGATCAATAGGTTAAGGAACTTTCTACTAAAAGTAGCCCAAATCTTGCATTTATACTTATTTGTTCTGTAGCTTTTTTACCCCATAGCTTTTTTTTTTAATATAAATTTATTTTATTTATTTATTTATGGCTGCATTGGGTCTTTGTTGCTGCACGCGGGCTTTCTCTAGTTGCAGCGAGCGGGGGCTACTCTTCGTTGTGGTGTGCGAGCTTCTCACTGCGGTGGCTTCTCTTGTTGCAGAGCATGTGGTCTAGGCACACAGGCTCAGTAGTTGTGGCTCGCGGGCTCTAGAGCACAGGCTCAGTAGTTGTGGCACATGGGCTTAGCTGTTCCGCAGCATGTGGGATCTTCCCGGACTAGGGATCGAACCCGTGTGCCCTGCATTTGTGGGTGGATTCTTAACCACTGCGCCACCAGGGAAGTCCCCCCGCCCAGGCTTTTATTACTGTCACGGAATCATAAGCTTCCCACAACAAAATCCAGACCAACTCTTCCTATAAGTTCTTTTATTTCCCTCTTCCCTCAAACAAACAATTACTTGGGATCTTATTAAAATTATACTCATAAAGAAATCAACATGAAAGGAAGTCAGCAAGTGTTCTGAGACCATTTTTCCTCCTGGAGTACATGGTCCTGGCTCTGCAATGTGTGTGACTCTATGGGCATGAGAGTGGACGAGTGTGAGTACATCTGAGGATGATGTTTAACACTTTCATTGAACAATTTCTAGAATCAAAAAGCATGTATGGTTGGGTAGAATGGTCAATATTTATTTCATGTGGAAAACAGTTATTAAAATCTGAAGACTTAGGGTAATTTCACCAGGGAAGGATCCTCTGCTTCTGGATCACAGTTCGTCCAGAACAATGCTTGAATTTGATGGAAGTGTTTCAGAATAAACCAGTCACCAAAAACATGTAACACTCACTGGGTGGGGCAGAGGAAAGGCAAATTTTGCTTTGTTGCGTAGGTGAAAACCGGCAACCTTCCAGCCAGTTTGTCCAGCTTTGACGCCCTCAAAGTGAGGATGATGATATAACCCAGATCCAACTTGAATCCCATTTAGGTACCAGAAGATCTCATTATAATACTATCTACCTATAACACAGACCAGATGGCAATGGGCCCTCGGGCAACATTAGAGAAAGCTCTAGAGAACTCTACTTAGAATGAACTGATTTAATAAACTCTCATGCATGATAAAAAAAAAACCATTCATCTGTAAAAAGGGAGTAAATGAGACTATGGTGAATTTCCCCCAGAAGACTGAGTGTAGGGTAGAGGTGTCTGGGTAGGACATGATGGCGGCAGCTAAGAGAGAGACTCAGGTGGCCGAGCCCAGGGGCTGATACAAAGATCTGGCAGTTACAAATGGCAGTTACGTTCTAGGCAAAAAACTCATTTTCAAATTTGTAAGACTATGAGTGCCTTGAAGTAGAGCCTGCATCTCGTTTATCTTCACATCCTCAGTATCACTGATGGTGCCTTTCACCCAGTCGGAGCTCAATTCTACCGTAAGGTTTTAATTTGAGACTTAGAAATTAGAGATGGAAGTATTTGGAAATGGAATCTTTCCTGGGAAGGTTCTGGATGCAGGTGCAAAGGAAAATAAAAGACGATAGGAAGGAAGAGGAAGACTTTTCTATAAATAATAATAACAAATTAGATCAGGGTTGGAAGTGTTTTTAAAGCAACCTGCTCAGATTCTAAACTCTTGCTTCTTCTGTTTCTAGGGGGTGGGTAGGAGGTGGTAGTTATGCTGACTGGGAGGTGGGGGTGTGTCTGAATTTACAAAATATACGGACGTAAGTGCATTCTGACTGCTGGCCTCTCTGAGGGACACTGTGGGTGTGTAGGGGTTTTGGGGAGGTGGTGGTGGTGGAGAATGCTGTTGACCCTTTTGCTCAGTGCCAGCTCTTGCAAGTGGTTTCAATTTAACAAGCCTCTCTTGAGGACTTACCTCTGCCTTGCTCTTTGTCAAATCTCCCAGCTACCCTGTAAGGTAGGCCTTTTATTGTCAGAGAAGAAATAGGTTCAAAGGAGCAAAACGGCTTCCCTAAAATCTCATAGAAATAAGCAGAAGCAGGATTCAAACCCAGCTCTGGGTGGAAGTCATATACATTTTCCTCTCTACCACAATTGCTTCCCTGGGAAGACAAGGCAAGAGGGCTAATACAAACTCTTTAGGCCAAGCCCAACCTAGAGCATGTAAATTGTACACCAAACGACTTCACACTGAATATATTTATGGCTGCTTTGGCAGGTTTTCTGGGACTCCCTAGAGCCATTTTTTCCTTGTACTGCTGTGGTTCAACATGCTAGAACATATTTCAGCACTTTAAAAAAGCACAGGTGGGAGACTGGTTCAAGATGGTGGAGTAGAAGGATGTGCACTAACTCCCTCTTGTGAGAGCACCAGAATCACAACTAACTGCTGAACAATCATTGACAGGATACTTGAATCCCATTTAGGTACCAGAAGTACCTAACTCACCAAAAAAGATACCCCACATCCAAAGACAAAGGAGAAGCCACAATGAGATGGTAAGAGGGGTGCAATCACAGTAAAATCAAATGCCATAACCGGTAGGTGGGTGATGCACAAACTGCAGAACACGTATACCCAGAAATCCACCCACGGGAGTGAAGGATCTGAGCCCCACATCAGGCTTCCCAACCAGGGGGTCCGGCAACGGGAGGAGGAATTCCCAGAGAATCAGACTTTGAAGGCTAGCGGGATTGGATTGCAGGACTTTGACAGGACTGGGGGAAACAGAGACTCCACTCTTGGAGGACATACACAAAGTAGTGTGTGCATCAGAACCCAGGGGAAGGAGCAGTGACCCCATAGGACACTGAACCAGCCCTACCTGCTAGTGTTGGAGGGTCTCCTGCAGACGCAGGGGTGGGGGTGGGGGGGGAAGGGTGGCGGTGGCTCACCACATGGACAAGGACACTGGCAGCAGAAATTCTGGGAACTACTCCTTAACATGAGCCCTCCAGGAGTCTGCCATTAGCCCCACCAAAGAGCCCAGGTAGGCTCCAGTGCTGGATCACCTCAGGCCAAACAACGAGGAGGGAGGGAACTCAGCCCCATCCATCAGGAGACAAGCAGATTAAAGTTCTACTGAGCTCTGCCTACCAGAGCAACACCCAGCTCTACCCACCACCAGTCCCTCCCATCAGGAAGCTTGCACAAGTATCTTAGATAACCTCATCCACCAGAGGGCAGACAGCAGAAGCAAGAAGAACTACGATACTGCGGCCTGTGGAAAAAAAACCACATTCACAGAAAGATAGACAAGATGAATAGGCAAAGGACTATGTACCAGATGAAGGAACAAGATAAAACCCCAGAAAAACAACTAAATGAAGTGGAGATAGGCAACCTTCCAAAAAAATAATTCAGAATACTCAGAGTGAACATGATCCAGGACCTTGGAAAGAGAATGGAGGCAAAGATCGAGAAGATGCAAGAAATGGTTAACAAAGACCTAGAAGAATTAAAGAACAAACACACAGAGATGAACAATACAATAACTAAAATGAAAAATACACCAGAAGGAATCAATAGCAGAATAACTGAGTCAGAAGAACGGATAAGTGACTTGGAAGACAGAATGTTGGGATTCACTGCCACAGAACAGAGTAAAGAAAAAAGAATGAAAAGAAATGAAGGCAGCCTAACAGACCTCTGGGACAAGATTAAGCGCACCAACATTTGCATTATAGGGGTCCAAGAAGGAGAAGAGGAAGAGAAAGGACCTGAGAATATATTTGAAGATATTATAGTTGAAAACTTCCCTAACATGAGAAAGGAAATAGCCACCCAAGTCCAGGAAGCACAGAGAGCCCCAGGCAGGAAAAACCCAAGGAGAAACATGACAAGACACATAGTAATCAAACTGACAAAAATTAAAGACAAAGAAAAATTATTAAAAGCAACAAGGGAAAAATGACATATAAAATACAAGGGAACTCCCATAAGGTTAACAGCTGACTTCTCAGCAGAAACCCTACAAGCCAGAAGGGAGTGGCACATATATTTAAAGTGATGAAAGGGAAGAACCTACAACCAAGATTACTCCAGCCAGCAAGGATCTCATTCTGATTCGACGGGGAGAAACCTAAAGATTTACAGACAAGCAAAAGCTAAGAAAATTCAGCACCACCAAACCAGCTCTACAACAAATGCTAAAGGAACTTCTCTAAGTAGGAAACACAAGAGAAGAAAAGGACCTACGAAAACAAACACAAAACGATTAAGAAAATGGTAATAGAAACATACATATTGACAATCACCTTAAGTGTGAATGGATTAAATGCTCCGGCCAAAAGACACAGGCTTGCTGAATGGATACAAAAACAAGACCCACATATATGCTGTCTACAAGAGACCCACTTCAGACCTAGGCACACAAACAGACTGAAAGTGAGGGGATAGAAAAAGATATTCCATGCAAATGGAAATCAAAAGAAAGCTGGAGTAGCAATACGCATATCAGATAAAATAGACTTTAAAATAAAGAATGTTACAAGAGACAAGGAAGGACACTACATAATGATCAAGGGATCAATCCAAGAAGAAGATATAACAATTATAAATATATATGCACTGAATATAGGAGCACCTCAAAACATAAGGCAAATGCTAACAGCTATAAAAGAGGAAATTGACAGTAACACAATAATAGTGGGGCACTTTAACACCTGACTTACACTGATGGACAGATCATCCAGACAGAAAATTAATAAGGAAACACAAGGTTTAAATGACACAATAGACCAGATAGATTTAATTGATATTTATAGGACATCCCATCCGAAAACAGCAGATTACACGTTCTTCTCAAGTGCACACGGAACATTCTCTGGGATAGATCACATCTTGGGTCACGAATCAGGCCTCAGTAAATTTAAGAATATTGAAATCATATCAAGCATCTTTTCTGCACACAAAGCTATGAGATTAGAAATAAATTACAGGGGGAAAAAAACCCCATAAAAAACACAAACCCATGGAGGCTAAACAATACGTTACTAAATAGCCAAGAGATCACTGAAGAAATCAAAGCGGAAATCAAAAAATACCTAGAGAAAAATGACAATGAACACACGACAATCCAAAACCTATGGGATATAGCAAAAGCAGTTCTAAGAGAGAAGTTTATAGCAATACAATCCTACCTCAAGAAACAAGAAAAATCTCAAATAAACAATCTAATCTTACACCTAAAGGAACTAGAGAAAAAAGAACAAACAAAACCCAAAGTTAGTAGAAGGAAAGAAATCATAAATATCAGAGCAGAAATAAATGAAATAGAAACAAAGAAAACAATAGCAAAGATTAATAAAACTAAAAGCTGTTTCTTTAAGAAGATACACAAACTTGATAAACCTTAAGTCAGACTCATCAAGAAAAAGAGGAAGAGGACTCAAATCAATAAAATTAGAAATGAAAAAGAAGTTACAGTGGACACTGCAGAAATACAAAGCATCATAAGAGATTACTACAAGCAACTCTATGCCAATAAAATAGACAACTTGGAAGAAATGAACACATTCTTAGAAAGTATAACCTTCCAAGACTGAACCAGGAAGAAATAGAAAATAGGAACAGACCAATCACAAGTAATGAAAGTGAAACTGTGATTAAAAATCTCCCAACAATACCATGCAAATGGAAATCAAAAGAAAGCTGTAGTAGTAATTCTCATATCAGACAAAATAGACTTTAAAACAAAGACTATGACAAGAGACAAAGAAGGACACTACATAATGACCAAGGAGCAACAAAAGATCAGAAAGTGAAATTAAGGAAACAATTCCATTCACCATTGCAATCAATAGAATAAAACACCTAGGAATAAACCTACCTAAGGAGGTCAAAGACCTGTACTCCAAAAACTATAAGACACTGATAAAAGAAATCAGAGGACACAAACAGATGGAGAGATATACCATGTTCTTGGATTGGAAGATCAATATTGGGCAAATGACTATACTACCCAAAGCAATCTACAGATTCAATGCAATCCCTAGCAAATTACCGATGGCATTTTTTACAGAACTAGAACAAAAAAATCTTAAAATTTGTATGGAGACACAAAAGACCCCGAATAGCCAAAGCAATCTTGAGGGAAAAAAATGGAGGAATCAGACTCCTTGACTTTGACTATACTACAAAGCTACAGAAATCAAGACAATATGGTACTGGCACAAAAACAGAAATATTGATCAATAGAACAGGATAGAAAGCCCTGAGAGAAACCCACACCCCTATGGTAACTAATCCATGACAAAGGAGGCAAGGATATACAAATGGATAAAAGACAGTCTCTTCAATAAGTGGTGCTGGGGAAACTGGACAGCTACATGTAAAAGAATGAAATTAGAACACTCCCTAACAGCATACACAAAAATAAACTCAAAATGGATTAAAGACCTAAATGTAAGACTGGACACTATAAAACTGTTAGAGGAAAACATCAGAAGAACACTCTTTGACATTAATCACAGCAAGACCTTTTTTGACCCACCTCCTAAAGTAATGGAAATAAAAACAAAAATAAACAAATGGGACCTAATGAAACTTAAAAGCTTTTGCACAGCAAAGGAAACAATATTAAAAAAAAACAAACAACCCAATCAGAATATGGGCAGAAGACCTAAACAGACATTTCTCCAAAGAAGATATACAGATGTCCATGAGACACGTGAAAAGCTGCTCAACATCACTAGTTATAGAGAAATGGAAGTCAAAACTACAGTGGCGTATCGCCTCACACCAGTTAGAATGGTCATCATCAGAAAACCTACAAACAACAAATGCTAGAGACGGTGTGGAGAAAAGGGAAACCTCTTGCCCTGTTGGTGGGAATGTAAATTGATGCAGCCACTATGGAGAACAGTATGGAGGTTCCTCAAAAAAGCTAAAAATAGAATTACCATGTGACCCAGCAATCCCACTACTGGGCATATAACCAGAGAAAACCATAATTCAAAAAGACACATGCACCCCAATGTTCATTGCAGCACTATTTACAATAGCCAGGTCATGGAAGCAACCTAAATGCCCACCGACAGACAAATGGATAAATAAGTTGTGGTACATATATACAATGGAATATTACTCAGCCATAAAAAGGAATGAAATTGAGTCATTTGTTGAGATGTGGATGGATCTAGAGACTGTCATACAGAGTGAAGTATGTCAGAAAGAGAAAAACAAATATCGTATATTAACGCATGTATGTGGAATCTACAAAAATGGTACAGTTGAACTGGTTTGTAAGGCAGAAATAGAGACCCAGCTGTAGAGAACAAATGTATGGACACCAAGGGGGGAAAGTGGTGGGGGGGTGGGGGGGGGGGATGA
>NW_020172144.1:504939-533904 GCF_003031525.2 Neophocaena asiaeorientalis asiaeorientalis
TATGTATACACTAATATGTATAAAATGGATAACTAATAAGAACATGCTGTATAAAAAAATAAATAAAATTCAAAAATTCAGACAAAAAAGTAAAATAAAATTCAAACCCCCCCCCTGTGTATTTAAAGAATATATGTAAATGTTTTACCCAGCTTATAGTAGTTATTAACTCCTTCCACAGGTCAGATACACTGGTTTGCAAATAGCAGATATATGTATTTGCTAAATTAATGAATTTATGAATGTTTCAATAAAACCATTCTGTATTTCAAACAAACAAAAACAAAACAAAACAAAAAAAATAAATAAGCACAACTATGATTAAGTATATTAAGGGACTTTTAAAACTTAGATTAATGGCCTGATAAGTTGTAAAATGGCTCAGAATTTTATAAATTTGTATTCAGGGATTTTCTAAAATTGTAAGTTATTGACTTGATAGATTGTAACAAGTCCTTTGAAACTGTTCTGCTCTATTACTCAAATCTTTACTGTGTAATTTATTGACACGTTGAGGGATACGATGACTCCCTTGGTGGACTCATGGTAAATTCTCAGCTCATGCAGTCCTCCATTAAGAAGATCTGCTGATCACTGCAGACACATTGGGCAGGACTAGGGATGGTACAACGGTCACGTGAAGTTTAGCACGTTTCTTCCTTCCAATAGATCTGACTTCCAAAGGCCATAAAGGTCTTCACTCAAGTCTCAGTACTTGCCTGGAAGTAACAGTTACATTCAGTGCTAGTAAAATGGCTAAGTTATTCCACATTGCTCACTTGGAGAGGAACCACCATTTCATGCTTACTGTATTTACAGGTAAACTGCCTGAGACCCAAAGAGGTAAAGTGACATATGCAAGTTCAACAGTTAGATGAAGTGAACCAGTTATAGAGTCCATGCCTCTTACCTCTCATTTCATAGCTTTCCACTTGGAAGAAAGGGGTCAATAAGCCGGTGGTTGTGGACTCTTACGGGAACTGAAGACCCCTAGGACTGAAATCCCAGTCAGCTGTCTGAATTTAGGTCAAGGCAGGAATATGGATGGCTCACAGAAGGAAACTGACCCCAGTCTTCAAAAGACACACAGACACACACATACTTCTATCTACTTACCTGTCTGCCTATCTATCTATCTATCTATCTATGTATCATCTCTCCCTATCATTATAATGCTCAATAATGTATTTGCAACAAAACTCAATGCTATTCGGACTAAGGGCAGAGTCTCATCAATAGCTCTAGGTTTGAACCCGGGAAAAAGCTAGAGGTAGAAAGCCTTGTGAACACCTTTCCAGGTAGCATCAGCTCTTGCAGGTCTCTTGGGCATTGACAACGTACCTGGAG
The DNA here is from genome assembly GCF_003031525.2 of Neophocaena asiaeorientalis asiaeorientalis. NCBI lineage: Eukaryota > Metazoa > Chordata > Mammalia > Artiodactyla > Phocoenidae > Neophocaena > Neophocaena asiaeorientalis. The sequence continues at coordinate 506,287 of NW_020172144.1, forward strand.
AAATAATTTTCTAAATGTGACTCAAGAGGATCAAAAGGGTTGACGTCCAAAAGGCGTGCAGTGTGGAATCCACCTTTTAGCAACCGGGCTAGTGAGTGGGCCAAAGCTGTTGCTGTGCCACTGTGTCCGCCACACTCAGAATCTGGTCAAGCAGTGGCTACTGAGAAAGATGAATGCAGTAAGCTCAGAGTAAACTGCCCATCCTGGGTCTGTGTCACTCTACTGGCAGAACAAACCTCATGCTGTTAGCAGGAAAACAGATGATCTGAAATGACCTTTAGTTTTTCGGACCATTATGACAGTATTGGCAGAAGAAGGAATGAGGGCAACAAACACGTTGGAAAATGACAAGTGAGGCAGGGGGTGGGAGGTGTAAGCCACGTCCAGCCAAGGACAAGGAGGGGTGGCAGGAGTGAAAGCCTTTTAGTCTCAGCAAGTGAGGAGGGCTATTTTGAAAGAATTATTCTGATCCATGCTGGGCCAATTTCCCTCCTTGCCCTCCAGATGCATTCTCCAACGTTCTCCATCCTGTTCTGTGCCAGGGAGGCGGGCCTGCCTGGACCACATCAACAGACGCTGCTCTCACACTCCAGGGGGAGGAACGCAAGTCAGGAGACCTCTCCACCCTTCCTTTTCCCTGGCTCAGAAAGCTGCTCCCTTCCCTTCGTTCCTCAAACCTAGGGATATGGGCACTCTGCTATTACTGGTCCTGGGCTACTGTATTAGCCTTTCTAGTTTTCTACACCTTACCCATAATTCTTTTCAAAATACGTGAGTATGACACCGTCCTCCTAGTAGGACCCTGCTGATACACCCGCTTGCTCAGGAAGTATCTTTTTCTCTTGCGTTTCCCTCAGTTTTCAGGCAGTGGCTGCTCTTTGGGGAAGGGGAGGAGAGAGAAGACTCTAGTTTTGACATCTATGGCAAAGGGAAGAATATAAGTGGTGGAGTGAGAAGTGGCCGCTTAATGTTAAATACTGGGTGGGCATGTTGGGGTTTTGTTATGAGATGACATCCTTCCCTAAGAGTCTGAGTTCTTCCCCGACTGGTGCAGCAGCTCTGCTCAGAGCATCACTGTAATGACAGCTGGTACAGCTCTTATCCCTGTTTTACAGCTGGAGAAGTGTGGCAGAGAGAGTGAGCTCTTTCCCTCAATCAAACAGTCTGCTTGCTCAGCAGGACGAGACACAACTCTTCCTCAAAGAAGAAAACGTTCAGAAACACAGACGGGTATTAGTGAAAACTGAGGCTCCTTTTTTATCTGATTTGCTGCTAGTTTTCGCCCTAGGAAACTTCAACTGTAGAGATAAACATGAATTTTTCTTTGTGCAAAGTTTTCAGAATGTTCTTCCTTTATGTGGTGGAACATGGAGCATTGAGATCCACATGCCAATGGCAATGAAATACAGCTCACAGAATCAGTCTAGTTTGTTTTTCCCTTTGGATTATGACCAGGTGGCTGGGAAGGGAAGAACTCAGAAACAGAGAGTACCCTACTGTTTATTCGAAGAATAAAAAAAGAACTAGGACAGGAAAAGTGTAGAGAACTTCTCTCCAAAGTAATGATTTATTAGAATAAAACCACAGGGCTTCCCTGGTGGCGCAGTGGTTGAGAGTCCGCCTGCCGATGCAGGGGACACGGGTTCGTGCCCCAGTCCGGGAAGATCCCACATGCCGCAGAGCGGCTGGGCCCGTGAGCCATGGCAGCTGAGCCTATGCATCTGGAGCCTGTGCTCCTCAACCGGAGAGGCCACAACAGTGAGAGGCCTGCGTACTGCTAAAAAAAAAAAAAAAAAAAAAAAAAAACCACAATTTCTGGTAGCATAACCAGAATTATTCCCTTTAGTTTGTTAACTATGCTCTTAGAGCCTATTTAACTACCCAAAAGTAACTTCATGCAAAAGTTCTGTTTCTATTTTGGCGTTTCTAGCATATTTAAACAAAAGTCTCAGAGAACTGAGTGAAATTTTCACTTTGCGTGTAGGTACAGCCACCTAATGAAGTCCTGTGTTTGGAGGAAAGTCATCTGGGACCAGCTCCAAGGAGCCCAGTGAGCCAAGGACAGAGCTCAGAACAGGAAAGTTAAAAGGTTAGAATCCAGAGCCCTGGCAGTGGAGTTTTCTTACCTTGATACAGTGGAAACCCAGGTTCATACCGGGCCCCCGAATCAGGCCCAGCATGAAAACTTCTGATCTCCTATGAACTCCCTGGTAATTACATTTGTCTGCCTCCATCAGAAGGTGGCAATACCCCGGGGCATGCGTTAGCTGCCACACTCCTCACATCTCGTGCTGTATTTGTTCTCTAAGCCCATGGCCAGGACAGAAAAATGACACAGATTTAAAGGAGAAGAAGGGAGCCCTGTACAAATTGGATGCTTGTCAGACCTTAGGAAAAAATGCCAAAGAAACTGTGTGAGTCAGGACTTCCACAAGAGAATGGAGACCAGGGCCCAGCTGACGTCTACCTGGCTGAGGGTGCATGGGGCTCTACTGCATGAGGCTCATGGGGCCTCAGCCATGGGGCTGGTCCCAGGTTCTGGGTGTGTGGATGGTCAGGAGAAACATTCCTCTGTCTCTTGTACTCTCTCCCCTAAATCTGTTCTCTCTGGACATACATCTTATGATTTTCTAAGCCATATTGTCCAGTTCACTCATAGAGGTTGAGTCAATGAGTCACCGGGTCAGGTTCTATTAGTAGATGGGAGGTTAGCTAAAGGGAACACATCTGCCCAGAGTTCCACAAAGTTCTTCATTGCTCCTGGTTCCTTAGTCTCCTAAGTCCTCTTCTCTCCCTTGAGAGAGCTGTGGAAGCTCTCTTGACTATTACTTAGAGCTCTGCGCAGGCTGAGAACTTAATTCTGTTGCCCAACCTGGACAGAGTGGATCTGGGAGTCAGGACACTTGGGTCCTCATCTTGACTCTGTCACAGCCTAGCTGTGTGCCTACCTCTAGACAGGTGGTTCTCAACCACAGAACATTTAGTAATGTCTGGGAACATTTTTGTTTGTCACAATTTGGGGGATGCTCTTGGCATCTAGAGGGTAGAAGCCAGGGACATTGCTAAACACCTCCCAGTGCACCAGGGAGCCTCCCACAAGCCAGAATTAGCTTGCCCCCAATGTCATAGTGCCGCTCTCAAGAAACCTTGCTTTAGATTTCTGTTTTCTCATCTGTAGAACGAGACGTTTGCATTCGATCATCTACAAAACCATTTCTGGAGACAAGCTTCTGAAGTGTAGATGAAGTATTTGGGGAAGTAAATAATCTTATATTAAATTTAGATGTGAATCACATCATAAACGATGCTGAGAAGCAAAAATTAATCCTCTGAAATATATAAGTAGAAATACGGTAGCTCATATCAGTAACAATAAGGGAATGCGGCCTGTAGCTAAGGCAGTCCTTAGGCTATGAAATTGTAAGAAACTGCACTTTATCAACAACCCAGCCAACAAGGCATTCATTTAGAGGGCAGAAAAAAATCTCAGGTTCCAAATCCAAGGCTTCCACTTAGGAGAGTCTGGTGGGAAGTGATACAGACAAACTCCTCTTTATCTAAACAACGTGCCAAACAGAGAAAGGCCAGAGGTGATTCATGTGGAAATGGGTTTTTAGAGGAGTTGCAGTAAAGTACCCCCTTTCCCAAGCTCTAAAGAAATGTTAGCTATATAATCAATGAAACAAGGCAGAAAAGGCCTGGGAAGGCACCAGGGAAACCTATTCGATGCCCAGACACTTGGGGTGCAGGTTCAGAGGTGGCCACGACACAGTGACAATCAGCTCGTGCTGGTAGCTCAGGGCACTTCTCCCATCAGGCTGTCACACAGACAAAGACCAACATCACGGGTCCTTTTGCAGGGCCTCAGGGCTGGCATTCGTCCCTAAAAAAGTCACTAAATCCCCACAAAGATAGCTGACAGCAAATATGATTACTGGGAGGATGGGGGAGCTGAGGAACAGGGAGAAGTCTTATGACGGAGAAGAAACTCCAGCAATGACAACAATGACACTCCACATAGAGACGGACACCTGGTAACTCCAGGCCTGTTTTCAAGGGAAGTCTGGGTTACCTAGAAACCCCTCTGTGGCCTCCTCAGTGATAACCTGTGCTAATGAGTCTCAGAGGCTGAATGTTTACATTTCATTCTCTAACGTTCAGACTGGGGAAAATGGGGCACATCAGAGCCAGTCGGACTCTTCAAATGTCAGAGCCTGAAAAGACTGACTCGTAGAAGGTGATGGCAATCCTGACCCTCCCTGCTGTGTGCAGGCGGCTGGATGTGCGTGGACGATGCTCCCTCAGCTCCAGGTCATGAAAGGCCCCGGGCAAATCCAAGGAAGGGGCACCAGTGGAGGCAAGAAAGAGTTCAGGCAGGGTTTCCCTGGTGGCACAGTGGTTAAGAACCCACCTGCCAATGCAGGGGACACGGGTTCGAGCCCTGGTCCGGGAAGATCCCACATGCCGCGGAACAACTAAGCCCATGCGCCACAACTACTGAGCCTGCGCTCTAGAGTCTACGAGCCACAGCTACTGAGCCCACACGCCACAGCTACTGAGGACCGCGCACCTAGAGCCCGTGCTGCACAAGAGAAGCCACCACAATGAGAAGCCCGCGCACCGCAATGAAGAGTAGCCCCCACTCGCCGCAACTAGAGAAAGCCTGCACATAGCAATGAAGACCCAACGCACCCAAAAATAAATAAATAAATTTTAAAAATTTAAAAAAAGAGTTCAGGCCCTAGACTCTCCCCGACAACTGCCTCATTTCCATAACTCAGCAAGAGCTGTTCAGGGAAAATGTCACACGAAAAGAAAACTGATAGAAAAGGTAGACTCTGTCAATGCCTGGTTTCCTCCCAGGAACGTTTATTAAATTATTGTATTGACAATGCTAATAACGTTACAGATTTTAAATCTTCATTTCCCCAACATCCTCACCCACAAGACGGAGGCCCTGTGATGTGAACCAAGTGACTCTCTGAAGGGGAGTTAGAGAAGGCAGGGGGGAGTACAGCCAACAACTCCAGGAACCTGACATATCTGGGGTTGGAGCACACAGAGTTGAAAAGCATGTCAGTATTTTATACTTTGAAAAATATACAAGAAAGATAATCTTCCCAAACATCACCCTTTTTTGAAAAGGAGGATGGCGATGTGCAAGGACTATAGGGAAAGGCACGTCTGGAGCAACAGCACACCTCTCCCTCTTCCCCACCCACGAGGCTGGTGTAGACGGTACCTCCCCTGGCCTTTAGCGCCACGGAAACTAAGGCAAGAGAAGTTGATGGCCCCGCCCACAAACAAGAGAGGCAAAAGGTGGGCCACAAGGCAGTGAGCCCCGGAACCTCGGCAGGGAGACCCCAGCCCTGATATAGGACGGCTGGAGCGAGGCGCCCAGCCTCCCCGCCACACCTGCTGTCCGTCGAGTCTCCTGCTGTGGTTGCTCCAGGAGCATCTCCCCAGCCTCAGCCCCCACTTGTTTGGATACTTATTCAAATTAAATGGTCTCTAAGGACTACTGAGGTTTGTTCTAAAATTGGCCCCCAAGCAAAGCATGTCAATTTTCATTCTCAGAAAAAACTTGTATGAGAAATTGATCCTTTTTTCCCCTTGGCCACTTTTCAATAAGCAAGAGGCAACCTTTTAATGGGGAGGGGTCAGTGAGATATCAAATAAGTTGAAAGAAAAATAAGCAATAAGATGATACAGAAAAAATTGTCAGGGGAAAAATAATTGTCATTAATTTAAAAAGCATCGTGGCCTAGGCAAACATTGGGGCCTTAATGTGAAAAATATATAATATTTTAATTTAGATAAAATTTGCATCTATGAGCCCCACTTGTAATCATCTCAGGGATGCGGCAGGGCACATCCCTTGTTTTTCATCTGTGTTCCTCGGATTTCTTTTCTGTTTTTGCATTTTATTCTGTGTGTGTTTCATTTGGGTTAGAAAAGTTTTATTCCTCCTCAGGTACTGGGCAAAATGTCAAGAACTTTACTGATATGTGTATTTATAAGAATTCCAAGCGCTCAGAGTCGGGGCAGGAAGAGGGGAGGGTGTGTTTCTCCCTTTCTGTGTTAGAGGGCGCCCTTTCCAACAGAGGAGGCAGAGCCATTTTCTCATGTTAAACACATCTGAACCACTAAAGGGCCTTATAACTTGATTACCTTCGTCAGATGGGCATTTCACAGGGTCATGCTAAACAAAAACAAACATATAATATACGTATGTGACGTATCTTGAAATAAACGTGGGCAATAGTATTGCTGGGATGATTCCTTCTGAGGATGAGATTGAATATTTGGTTTTCTTAATTTTATTTTTAATTTTGGGGGATAAAATTCACAAAACATAAAATCTTCCATTTTAACCAGGAGAAATAAGTTTGTTTGGTTTTTTTTAAAGTATATTTACAATGTTGTGCAACCATCACCACTATCTAAGTCCAGGATACTTGCATCACCCCGAAAGAAACCTCATACCTGTTTAGTAGCGACTCCCAATTTCCCCTCCTCTAACCCACTGGTATCCACTGATCCGCTTCCTGCCTCTATGGTTATGTCTGAGAATGACTGTTTAAAGGGAATTCCAAACGGCTGCCACAGCAACATCCCCATTTGTCCTGAGGATGGTGACGGGTGCAGAGGAGGCCAGATGGCGGACCGTCTTTGAGGTCTGGGCCTGTGAGAGGGTCCTCCAAGCAGTTAGTGATGGCTGAGGTGCCAGCACGTACGGGAGCAACAGAAGTGTGTCCAGCCTCCTTCTCAGGGCCACACCCTAAAACCTGAGCATGTGGTCAGGCAGCCCCTCTGTTCCCGTGAAAAGCCAGGAGCCAAGTGATGAAACCCCAGAACCCCAACATTCTCCGTGTCCGAAGAGGAAAATGTCACCTACCTCCTTCTGTCTCCAAAAGTGACTCCTGCCGGGGGGCCACAGCCAAGCGTGGAAGGGTGATATGCCACATTCCAGGCCAAATGACGAAAGGTAAATAGATCCTGCCTGCCCAAGGGCGAACCATTCCTACAGGAACGGAGGAAGAGTCACCTGTCTGTGGGAGCAGGGACACAGGCCCTTGGTCTTGCAGCCAAGGTATCTGGGCTTTGTGTGCATTTGCCACACTTGTCATACTTAGCAGATAAAGGCTATTCCCTGAGGACGCTGTTCTCACATAATTCTCCATTGCTAAGGCCAGAAGCACACTCATCTTGTCTCAATCAAGTTGGCGTAAAGAGGGAAGCCAGCCATGTGTACCTGTCATTTGGACGATTAGCCCCTTTGACGGTAGATTCCCCTCTGAAAGGCTGGCTCTTACAAGCACCTGATTCTCACCAGGAAATAATTTTCCTATGTCTGTCAAGGGCAGTAAGGATGAATGTCCTTACAGGGTGGGATCTGGAGGCTCACAATGGAATCCGTGTAAATACACTGAAGACACCCTGCTAACATATGACCAAACAGAACGCAAGCCTTTGAGAGACACACTATAGACTCCACTGTGCACACAGAGAGCATGTCAGGATGATGCCTCTCCCGAGTCTCTGCTTATTTTTTTAAAATCAAGAGAAAGGCTTAATTAATTCTGTTACTGGAAGTGTTTAGAGAGCCTGACAAAGAGAAGGTGAAGCTAATGGACAAGGGCCTCTCAAGAAAAGCCAGTGGATATGGAATCACGGAGCAGTGAACACTGCATCGCCTCTGACCATTTTCTCATCTGGGAAGGAAGAGCAGAGCTCAGAGGACAAAGAGGCTGTATCCACTGGAAATCGGACTTATCTGCACCTTGATCTAGGGATCGAATAACTTTTCACAACTGAGAAGATCTCTCACAGTCAACACGTTTACTTTGAAGTGGTGCGGTGTCATGGTGTAAACACAGTTGGGAGCTGGGAGCAGGGGCCCCATTCAGTCCCAACACCATCACCTCCCCCGCCCTGGTGCATCACTGATATCAAGCAACATGACTCCTAGAGGACCGCAGGTAAGTACGGGCCATTCCACGTGATGGGTACTTACTCAGTGTCCTATTTAGTACCTAACGCATAAACAAGCATGGTTCTTTGTCACTGAGAGACTTACAACCCAACTGGAGAAGGAGGCACGAAGGCAACCAAATAGGATATAATGCAATTTTTTAATTTCAAACGATGAAAATGTGGATTATAAAGCAGGCAGTGTTATTCTAATTGATATATTTTAACATGATAGGTTTTAAAATTTTCGATGTAACTAAGAGGCTAAAAATTACTTGTAATTTTGTGAAATGTGACCATGAAATTGCAAGTATGGATAAATGTTGCCTCAATCCCCAGTCTGCAACGAAACCAGTGAATCCTCATTCTGCGAAAACAAAACGAAACAACTTCAGTTTGAGCTTTCCCTGACTTTCGGGACCTGACGTTCAGTGACCGTGTAACATTGAAGGGGAAATACACGTTCATACAACTCTGTGTCTAACCTAAACAGGGGTCCACAGACAGAAAGCAAATACTGAGCACTGCTGTGAGTTAGCACTGAAGTACAAAAGGTACAGTATGTTAAGAAATCTCTCAGAAACTTTTCCTGCCACAAGCACCCTCAGCTCTGTGCCCACAACCCATGGGAGTCACCAAATGAACAGAACAAACGTGAATTCACATTCCCAAGACTCCAGAACTCAGGGAAGCATCGAGGAGGAGGCCAAACTGGCATCTGAAAGGTAATGCAGGAAACCAATGTAACGGTCCAGGCATGGGGTGACGACAGCCCTAAAGGGGGACAGTGCATGTGGAGAGAAAGCAACAGATGCAGGTAACATTATAAGGGAAAAATCAGCAGAGTTTGCTGCTGGGTTGAATGAGGGGTGTGCAGAATCAACACAAAAGTGACGCCAAAGTTTCAAATCTGTGTGGAATTATCACTCGACATCCTTGAATTTCAGTTTTCTCATCTATAAAGTGGAAATTAAAAACATCTGGCCCAGGGCTTCCCTGGTGGCGCAGTGGTTGGGAGTCCGCCTGCCGATGCAGAGGACACGGGTTCGTGCCCCAGTCCGGGAGGATCCCACATGCCACGGAGCGCCTGGGTCCGTGAGCCATGGTCGCTTAGCCTGCGGGTCCAGAGCCTGTGCTCCGCAACGGGAGAGGCCACAACAGTGAGAGGCCCGCGTCCGCAAGAAAACAAAAAACAAACATCTGTCCCTATCTAACTCACAGGTTTGCCTCAAGGGAAAGATGAGACAAAAAGAACTCTGGACCATTCAAGAAGCCCCTAGCTGGATTCTTCATTCTGCTTTCTTTGAGGGGAAGTGTCCCTTAAGGCCCAGTGGGATACTTTGGGAAGACAATCCATAGACAGTGGAGTAAATTATAAGTAAATCATACACAGAGAAAGAACGAGAACTTAAGTGGTCATTTGCTTAATCCTCTAGCTCCAAAAGCCAAACTCAATTCCCAGTGATGAAGCTGCATACCTTCCCTGGTGGCCTATCACAACATTTATTCACCGACTAGGAAATATTGTTCACACCCAACCAAACTCTCTTAGTGCCCCCTTAAACCTATTTCTCCTCTTACTCCAGTGAGCATGGAGCAAAGCCAACCATCTTCACCATCTTAAACCTGGTAATAATGTCTAACTTCCCCTGGCTCAGAGTAGGGAAATCACAGAACGTAATCGCCAGTTTTTTAAAATCATTCCTCTTGTATCGGCTCACTTCAGAAGCACAGCCTGGATGAATGGCTTTAAGACTCGGAGATCATGAAACCCTTGGGGTTGTTTATTATTTCTCATATCCTTTACCGGTGCTAGGACACTGAGTGAAGAGGCAGAACTTGCAAGTGAAGACACAGAATAAACGAATTCTCTATGACTTCAGTTTCTTTTAAGAACTCCCTCAAGGAAGCCCCATGAGACCCTGGGACCCCAGGATCAGAGTGTGATGTCACTGGCCCAGACCAGCAGCTAATCAATAAATGCTCCCTCTAGCTCCCTGTTCCCTTTCATGCCTTTGCACACGCCAAGGGAAATGCCTCCAACTATGTGACGTTTCACACGCTTTCAAGCCTTGCAAACAAGACTCTGAGAGCCTTTTTCCCCTTTGAATTCTAACCCAAGACTGTTAATATAGATGAAAACATGCTCCCACACAACCCCACCCCGCTTGCACTCTCAGTATTTGAAGGAGAGTTTTGTCCTGAGATACAGCTACATAACATCCCCCAATTCTGCAGAGCTCAGCTAGTGGGAACCACTCAGCAAATAGGCCAGTTTTTTCAGAGTTTGTCATGGTGGACCACTGAATTATCAGTGCGGTTTGGTCTGAAGAATGTTAAGAAAGCCCTTCCAAGCCAAACCAGTGGTATTCTTGCCACTGGTCATCTCTGTACGCCACTGGAGGTCACAATAAAATGTCAGCATTTGGTTGGGGTGGGATAGGTCCCTTCGAGCCAGGGTCTGTCTCCCATCAAACCTATTCAGCAGCTCCTGGGGACGGTAGGGAAGAAGGGTGCACAGTCTCGGCAGGGGGCTGGAGAAGGCAAGTCTGCCGCTCCACCACTTGGCAAGGTAGGACTCGGGGGCACAGCTCTGTCCATCACCAGTCACTGAAAGGGTGGCCAAATAAGAAGACTTGAAACAGCTCCTGAAAAGCCAGGAGCGGTCACTTCTATGGAAAAGCCCATGTAAGGAAAGCTCCTCCAGGATGGAATAAATCAGAAGCAGGAAGAGCGCTGCCACTGTCACAGTCTACCCAGCAGCATCTGGAATATCTCCGGGCAAACAGTAATTGCAGGCCTTTAAGGGTCTGCTTATTTCTACAGTCTGGTCTGCAGAGACAGTAAACGTTGACTGTGTCTTAAGACAGGAGGCACCTGATTAATCATCATTTGCTACTTCTGACCCTGTGCCCAGGCTGGGGGGCAGGGCTATGCACACTCGGGACCCAGGATATGGGGGTGCACACAGTCATTTTAACTTTGACCTTGTGTTCTTGGCTCAAGTATGGCTAGAGAAGCAAGTTTTAGAAAACAGTACGTTGCCTTTGAAATCTCCTGCTTTGGGGAAAGAGACATTATCATTAGTTTTGCCCTTAATTTCTTTTTTTCCTTTCTTTGCTTTTAATCTTAGCACAAGGAATTGCATTTATTTGCTCGGTATTCATTCATGCATTCACTCATCCCCTCATTCATATTCTACCTGATTCTGGAAGAGATCTTTACAGCGCACACAACTGTCATCTAGTTTGCCATTAACTTGCAGGACCCTGAAGGAATGGAACGTGAGGGGTGGAACGCGCGGCCCTTTGGGTGCGGGTATTATACTACCTGGAAGGTGGGAGGCAAGTGGGGTAAAGGCTGAACTGAAAAGCAGAGAGGCCCCGCAGCCAACTTACCTATTCCACGCACGACGTGAAAATGGCTCACTGACTTCCTGTAGCAAATGCGAAAATAATCTGCACGAACTAACTCTGTGCACCTTTAAAGCAGGGCCACAGAGGCAAATTAACTCACCTCCCTTGCTCCATGTAGATCTATTTCAGAGGTGGAATACTGTTGACATTACCGATGTCATGACCTTAACTTCTCACCTGAGCCAGAACACACACTAAGGAACACCGTGCAGATGACTTGCGAGGGTCCGTCATTCCTGACAGTGACGTCTGAATTAGTGTATTTCATCACAGTGAACTCCAAAAACTGTGGGCATTCAAATTTTCTTCTTTATAACGTTATTCTGGAAAGGAGACCATTCCCTGGGGTCTGTGACCTCTGCCACCAATGGGAGGGGACACGTATGTATCTTGAGGTCGGATTTCAATGGAAAAGCGTTTGTTGATGCCTCATGTAAAGACGCACAGTTGAGGTGGTCCTTCTCCTATCTTTCCGAGTTACTGCAGACAGGACTTAACCCCAAGCTTTCAAAATGTTGTCCCCTCCTCACAGCCGTTCACATTTAAAAGGGCAGGGGGGGCTTCCCTGGTGGCGCAGTGGTTGAGAGTCACATCAAGCTGGGAGTAGGAAATGCAATCATGACCAGCTTCTGCCCTGGAGGAGGTCACAGCAGTAGTAAAGAGAGAGAGGCCAAGAAGAAGTCCTGGCAGAGACAGGAGGAAAGCGCAAGTGCAGTCTGCCTGGGGAAGGGTGGTCCAGAGGATTAGCAGCTTGTGTGGCTGGGAATGGGGGGAAGTGAATTCCAGCAGAGAGAACAGGTGCGAAGACTCCAGGACACAAAGGGTCAGGAGACACTGAGGCTTCAGTTTGGCTGCAATGTGGGTGGTGGTGTTTGGGGGTAGGAACGAAGTCGGGAGCCTCACTGGTATTTGGGAATGAATTGTGCAGAGCCTGGCATGAGCTGCTCAGCTGTTTAACGGAATCCAGGGTAATTAAGTGTAATGATCGCACTTGGGAGTTTAGGAATATAATTCTGTGGTTGGGAGGACACACTGAAGGGGTTCAGAAAGAGAAGAATGCCCAGTAGAGAAAACAGGAACCTGTTGAAAAGTCCCGGGAAGGAGGCTGGGGCCTGGCCAGGAGGGTGGGAAGGAGTAAGAACGGGTTCAACATTGCACTCAGGGGGGTGTCTTCAGGAAGACAATGGAATTTGATGTGAAATATTTGAAGTTTGCTGACTTCTGCCTTTAATAGGCTCCTTTCTGAATCCATTGTTAGGAGCTCACATTCATTCCCTGAACACACATGTACTGACTGCCAGCTTCTGTGCTGGGAGGTGGGAAGGCGGCCCGTGTAAAGATGGCCAAGGTAATGATTCTCCAAATTCTCACAAGGAATTCACCGTCGGATGGGAAGTTGGACAAGTAATGAACGACAACGCAGTGGGATAAGTGCATACAAAGGGACAGAGACAGGGGGACTCACGCCCTCCTGGGGGCTCTCAAGGATTTCTCCAAGAGCAATGGGTCATCCAGGCAGAGAGCAGAGAAGCCGGGGTCTCGGCCTTGTGCTAACACGTAGATTCCCTAACTGTGTCGACAGATGGGAAAATGACTAGTCATGCAGACACCAGAGGAATCGGTGTGCATAAAAGTTGGGAACAGAGGCTCGAATCCTGAGGCCTGGCCTGGCTTTCCTAATGAGCGTGTGCTGAACCAGAAGAACCAACCATGATAGTTCTGGTAAGTTTCTCCCTGAAGACCCCTTTTGAGCAACGTGAGGATCTTCCTATTTTAAGGGTAAAACCTAAAAATTGCCATTTTTTTGCCACCAGGTTATGTTTTTTGAAGTCTGTCATATTAAGTGCAAAAGGTTAAAGTCACAAACCAAATTACCCTCTCACATCTCATCCTCTGTAGGATTCCTGACACCGCCCCCGCCCCCCGCATCCTCCACCCTTCCTAATCTCTGGGCTTGACTCTTGGCGGTGGCCACTCACATGGCTGGAAGGTGGTTTCATGGCCAAGTCTGGCAGAGAGAGCTGGAGAACTAAGTTGCTGGTAGGATGTGGTCCCTCCTGAACTTGCCCCATCAGCCATCCAGGTGTGCAACAGTGACCACCGCAGCCCTGGGGGAAAAGGCTGGAGGGGTGGCATTGAGCACATGCTGCAGGAGGATGAGGCCGCAGAGCTGGACAAGCCCTCACGTCCCCACTGAATCCCTCCATGACTAGGAAACCTCGGTTTCTGCCTCATTTGTAAAATGCTCTGTGGGTCTGTTGTGAGGGGCTGGTGGGCTGATGAAACTACTAATAATAGTTGGTAAGATGCACACAGACATATGCTATTGATCCAAATCACACCATGAGAGGCAGCGTAAGCTGACGCAGAGCTCGCAGGAGCTAAGACTCTGGAGCCAGAGTTAACCTGTTTGCCCTCAGGCGTGTGACTCTCCGTGCCTGTCTGTCACCAGTAAAATAGATTTAAATTAATGTATGTAAATGTATTGTGTATGTAAATGACCTAACATATGTGTTACGGACCAAAACTTTGTGTCCCCCAGAATTCATATGTTGAAACCTAACCCCCAGTGTGATGGTGTTTGGAGGTGCACCCTTTGGGAGGTGATGAGGTCATGAGGGTGGTGGCCTCATGAATGGGATTCGTGCCCTTACAAAAGAGGCCCCAGAGAGCCCCCTCACTCTTTCCACCATGGGAGGACACAGCGAGAAGATGGTCATCTATGAACCTGGAGGCAGGCTCTCACCAGACACCGCATCTGCCAGCATCTTCATCAATCAACTGTGAGAAATAAATGTTTGTTGTTTAAGCCACCGAGTCTATGGCATTCTGTTATAGCAGCCCCAATGGACTAGGACAATACATAAATGTACTGTGTCTGTAAATGAGTTAATGTATGTAAACACACACTTGTGCATCATACATGTATATAAGTTAGTACGTGTAAGTATACTGTGTGTATTAGGTATGTATCATTCATGTAAATGAATGTATGCCAAACACTTAGAACAGTATTCAGCAGTTAGCACTACGTAAGTATTAGCTGCGATTATTACTACCGTGGAAATGAGAACGCTATTCCCTTTTTTGCTGGGATTCAAAAATCAATGCTGAGTCAGAATTACAGAGAATGGCTCTAGTGGTTCTCTCCACAGTGAACGTACCTGCCCCTTAGTTACACAAGCAGTTCACTCACTTGGTTTGTGTGTGTACAAGACCCCGCCTTTCTCGTTTCAGGTCTGCTCTTCTCCTGGGAGGGGAGCGTTCCACACGCCACATGGCTGCCCTCTGTATCTGTGGCTGCCCAGGCTGTTCCCCACATGTCCAGCTCTCGTCTTCCACCACCCCTGTACTGTCTGTCGGTCTGTGCCTGCACCATTGCTGTTTCAGTATTAACAGGCCAAGACCAAGATGGAAACAGCTCTGCGCTGTGGGGTTTCGGCACTGCCTCCTGTCTGTCTAACGCCCCTCGTGATACACAGCCGCCCATGAGCCGGAAACGTTCCCAGCATCCAGGGCACCAGGTGACTGGCTTCTAGGGGCAGCACTTAACCCCTCTCTAAGGTGCTTTGGTTTCTCCTAAGGGATCGGGGCCACCCTCTATCATATCTGTGCTGCTATCAACCAGGCTTCCCACAGGAAGAGGGTACAAGCTGCGTTATTCTTGAGCATGGCTCCCCTTGGGGGCTGTGATTTTGAAGGCGAGACGCCGAAGTCCAGAATCTATTCTTTTCAGAGCACAGGGGAGTCTTGGGGAGGCCACCTGGGTGGAGATAGGGTCTGTCTGTCACCATTGTCTGGTGAAAACACTGTAGGGGCAGGGAGTGAGGGGTGGTGAGGGAGTTTACAGCTGGAGGGAAGGATGTCTTCAGGGGAGACAGAGCACCTGACAGCGGGTGTAACAACCTGAGATTTCCACATCAGACTTCCTCAGGAGGGGAGAGACTGACAGCTTGTCAGAGTTGCACTTCTCTGTTCCCAGAAACTTATGGGGTCCCCGAGAACCTTCATGATGTGAAGTGAGATGTTTGAAACCTCTGTACTCTGTGAAAGCAACACAAAATCCAAGTTCCCTCTTTGTTCTTCTGCTAATAGAATTAGGAACAGAATATAGTAAGAGGAACAGAGGATTAATGTCTGATGACCTCTAAATTTTAAAACAAATATCATGGCAGAATTAAAATGAAGTAATACTATAAGCTACAATTTTATTTCGTAGGAAAGAAATGAAATAGTAAGTTGCCAGGCCCAGCATCATATGTGTAGCTCAACATGTCTCTCTCCTCCCTTAGCAGAAGGAAAGCTCCTTAAGGGCAAGATCTGCATCTTGGGGGTATCTGAGTCTCCTTCCAAGCGAGGGGATGGCAAATGGGAGAGAGGCTCAATGAATTGAAGTGACACGCATCTGTGTATTCAAATGAATAAATACCCCCCCCCCAAAAAAGGTAAGATACAGCCCCTTTCCTCCACATTCATGGTCTGTACAGGGGCACATGCACAGTGCATGGAGGTGGGACCAGGGGGAGGAGCTGCAGGTGGCAGGTAATGCAGGAGCTGGGCCTTGAGGGAAGAATGGCATTTCTTCCAGGCCAGCAAGTGATGGGGAGACAAGCATCCCTGGCAGCGACCAGGTCAGGTGAACAGACAGGGAGGCACCTCGAAGGGGCCTGACACGTCAGTAACATATAATGTGGCATGAAATATGCAGCCAAAATGCTGAAAATATTGATTGAAAAAAACACACTTACCCAAGAACAAATCAAAAACCTTTGTTACTCACTATCCATTTGGTAGTAAAAACAGATCTCCTTAAATTTTAATTTAAGTACCATGAGCCTGCATACACAAAGGCTTTGAGAAAACCCATGATAGATTCCAGTGGATGTAACAGAATGATGAGTCGTTTTTCTTATATAATCTGACAAGAATTCTGCCTCGACTCCTGTCAAAGATTTGAGAGCATCTTCTGTGACACTGAATCGCCTAGACAGAACATGCATTACCTAACCCTCTCCCCTTCTCACCTCTCTCCAAGCCTGGGTAAGTGAGACACTGGGACTGAGGTCTTGTGAGTGACAACGACATGCATTGGGCCTTGCAAAGAAACGTGTCCTTCCCAAGCGTTATGCTGCTCTGCAAGTAAATGGTGACTGAAATTATTCAACCTGAATGCTCTGAGAGGGCAGGCAGGAAACATGGTGGGCACCCTGTCCCGGAAGCTCTCTGCGCTGTGATCCTCAGTGAACGGACATTTAGCCAGCACCTACTGTGTGCAGGGAGGACCGGGCCTGGACATGGTCAGATGAAGTCCCTGCTTTCAGAGCCCCCGGGGGAAGTGGGCCAGATCCAACACAGCAAAGTAAACACTGAACTGGAGCCCCACCAGGTGCTGTGAGGACAGCAAGAGGCTTGGGAGCCCAAGGGAAACTTCCGGGGGAGAATAGCGCCCAAATTCAAGCCTGAAGAAGAAAGATGAG
Organism: Neophocaena asiaeorientalis asiaeorientalis; assembly: GCF_003031525.2. Lineage (NCBI taxonomy): Eukaryota > Metazoa > Chordata > Mammalia > Artiodactyla > Phocoenidae > Neophocaena > Neophocaena asiaeorientalis. The sequence continues at coordinate 523,154 of NW_020172144.1, forward strand.
TTAAGAACCAAGGAGGAAGATGTGGGAGCAGGTCCAAAGGCCTGGAAGTGAGAGGAAGAACCCTCCTTGCAGGACTGAAAACCGTTCACTGGGGTCCAAAGGGGCCAGCAGGGAAAGCCCAGGCTGGAGGGCTGGAGGCAGCCCCTGGCTGAGTGTGTTGGATTTTCAGCTGAGGGCAAGGGTGAGCTTAAAAGGGAAGCCATGTGATCAGCTGGACAGGAGTGGGGTGGAGAATTTGGGCAGCCGTTGGCACAATCCAGGTTCAGTCCCCTGCGGGCCTGGGAACCACTCTTGTCCTTCACAAGAGGACCCCATGAAGCTGCAGGTGGTCACCCACTGGCCCTGCATCTAGATGGCTGGTCATTCATTCCAGGCTGCTCTGGCTGTGATCCTAGGACCCTAGTTTTCTAAGAATCGAGGGCCTTCTTAGTATCCAAGATGGATTTCTTGTCCCTGAAATCCAGTGTTATTCCCCTCAGTGTCATCCCCTTTCCCCCTCAACCTTGGGGGGCTGTTGACTAAATATCTCACTTCTGGTTGGATGGACATCCTCCGAGATTGGCCTCATTCTGGACCTTTCCCCAAAAATACCTGTATCTCACCTGTGCCTCTTCCCCTGATAGGTTTAAATCCAATCTGAGACCTATATATGAACACACATCTCCCATACCCATCTTGTGAAGAGCCCACCTAAAGCTTCCACACCGATGGATCACTGGAAGTCTCAGACCCAACCTTTTTTGGTCTGGAACATCCCACCATGCCCTGAGCTCCACGGGACCATGAGAAGAGGCTCTCCCACAATCCAAATCTAGCTGCAGACCCTGCTTCCTCAAGCACAGTTGTTGCAGACTTGCTATTACGCCGTGACAAAGTATGATTATTTTCCCCTCTGCAAATAATGAGCTTAAGACCCAGAGAATCCTTCCTGCTATGGTCGGAATGTCTGTGTTCCCCCCAAATGTATATGTTGAAATCCTAACCCCCAAAGATGATGGTATTAGGAAGTGGGACCTTTGGGAGGTAATTACGTTGTGAGGGTGGAGCCCCCATGAATGAGATTAATGCTCTTATAAAAGAGGCCTCAGAGAGCTCCCTTGACCTTTCTGCCAAGTAAAGGATACCATGAGAAGTCTGCAGCCTAGAAGAGGGCCCTCACCGGACCATGCTGGTACCCTGATCTTAGACTTCCAGCCTCCAGAACCACGAGAAAAAAATTTCTGTCATTTATAAGCTACCCAGTCTGTGGTATTTTGTTATAGCAACCTGAACAGACTAAGAAAGTCCCTCAGGCCACACAGCAAATGAAGGAAGAGAGCTGGGATTCTGACGCACATCTCTAACCCATGTTCCTTCCACTGCACCGCGTTCAACTTCATTAACTCATCGCACCGCTGGTGGTGATGACAATGGAGAAAGTGAAGATGGTGAGAGCTTCCTTTTGGCTACCCCTCTGCAAAGAGATCTGGATTCTCTCTCAGACTGCCAATTCAAGGCCACTTAAAGTCTACCAATCTGTTCAGATTTTCTGCTAACTAAAGATGAATATATATGAACACATATTATTGATACTATCCAAGATATTTGGAAAATTCTGGAAACCTGAAATTTCAAAAAAAAAAAAAAAAAAACCCTCTATCTGTTTTTGCTCATTTACATAGCTGGTGTCTTCCACACAATGCCTGGTACTTTTGAGTAGGCAGTCAGGAGTGTTTGTTGAACGAGTGTTTCTTGGGAGTTAGACCATGGCCTAGATTGAGAGAGATGTCACTTACAGCCTCCCTCCAGGTGTACGTTTCACAATTTAACTTCTAGATCGGGTTAATTTGGGAGAGTGCCTCCTTCTGGCCGTGAGTTCCACACTACTAGGGAAATGGGATGGCTGTGGGGAGCCACAGTGGGAGTGGGGTAGAGAGAGAAACAAATCATTTTGATGAAGATTAATGTGCTAAAATTTGGGCATTTTTGTGCAATCCTTGCTCTACAGAATAAGCAGGTTGCGGCCAGCATTAACTGGCAGATGTAAGACCATTCATCTGGGATCAATGCCGCCTGCAAGCTGGAGCCCTGACTCAGGGCTGCATCTCTGTCTCTTCAGAGAGAACCACAAGACTGTCAGTGCTCACCTGCCACAGAGATGCCGAGGTCCTCCTCTGAGGTCTCCAAGGTCTTAGATTTTCTTCCCCGTGCACTTCTCCCCACTTCACTCTCTGAGCTTATGCCTGTTTTCTGTTTTCTCTAAGCTCTCTTGAATATGCATGTCACTCTTCCCTAGAAACCGCTAAATGAGTGGTCCACAAAATGAACTCCCGAAGAAACCCTTATTTCAAAAGTTCAGTAACTACTGACTGGGTCGCATCTGAATTTGAGGCACGTCATCCTCTACATTAGTCTTTCTTCCTAAATGCTCACTGAACCTTCCTGCAAATCCTCTGAAAGTGCAGAGGATGGCTTTCCTTTGTCTGCTGGGGGTGAGGGCCAAGGCTGGTCTGAACTGAAGAATGAAGCGAAAACGTGGAGGAAGCACAAATGAGAGGCAGAGAGAGAAAGACAGTCCTGGATCCTCAGTGGACCCAGCTCCAGGCCTTCCTGACTTTCCCGGGTCTGGGGCCATAGTCACCAACATCCCTCCAGTCATCTCCCATTCCTGACAGTTTGAGTTTCTGTTGCCTGAAACTAAAAAGACTTCTAATTAATACAAACCCCTCTCATTCTCCTTTAGTCCCCTCTGCTCCTCCCCACTCCAGACTATACCACCATCGAGTACACATATTTTTCGAGATAACTTCAGAATCTCACCGATCATCGATGTTAGTCTCATATCTTAACAGGATCATTCTCAAAAGAAACCAGGCAACATGGGAACTTTGAAAGGTCGGAAGCAGCTCCTTCGGTGAGAAAAGCAGAATGGAGAATGCAGAGGCAACGGAGGAACATAACCCAGGATGGTAGGCGGCTTTCTCTACGACCTTGAACAAAGCCCCTTGCTTCAGCCCACCTCAGAGAGGACGAGTACAACTTCCTTATCACATACTTTCAGGGGAATTCTATCTGTAAGTAAAGGACACGTGAGTTCTTTTAAGAGAGTCTGCAGGAACACAAACGCTCCGCACGCCACTGTGATTCATTCATACGAACTAAGCGCAGCGAAACTGCAGGTAGAGTACATCAAAGTGTTAAACACGAAACAAAAGGACATCCTTCCCCGCCTGCGGCACTATGGGCTGTCGTTACAGTGCAATCTGAATACTTTAGGAAGATGACAGTGTATTCAGTAAAAAGGGAGAAAACTCACCAGGAAGCCAATTATCTTGTACAAATTTCAGCCTCATGAATGATGATAACAGTAACGGGTATTTTTAGTTTGAGTTGTCTACCTAAAGAATGATTTTTCACTCTTCCAAATCGCAATGTGGGGGATCCTTAAGGACAGAGACCATTTCGAACTCATCTGTGTATTCCCAAAGTGACCGACACAGAGCAGGTACATCATACGTGCCTTATGAATGAACCAACGGACAGACACATGTGTGGATGGATGATGCATAAATGAATGAGGGATGGCGTAGGCAAAAGCAGGAAAAATAATCGTAAAATGACCGTGATACCCTATACTTTAATGTCTTTCAGTGCCGGAAGTTCTATCCACCTGTTATATGGCTAAGCATCTGTGGGGATATGAAAGAAGTATCAACCAAGATCCCCACTCTCACGACTAAACACGCAGTGGAGGAGATAAATTATACCCATAAAACAATGAGAGCAATATAAAGCAGTAAATGGTTAGTGAGCAGAATCTGGGCTAGGGGAAGTACATGGTACAAAACATCAGAGGATCCAGGGAGCCGGCTTGGGGAATAGATATGGGATGCTGACGAAAGCAGGCACTTAGCCAGCTCTGGAAGAGGGGGTGGGTGTGGACACGGGAGAGAGTGGTCCATTATGAGAGAAAATTAAGAGCAGAAGCCAGACAGGGAGGGCAGGCAGGATGGTTTCAGGGCGTGCTGCCTCTCCCAGCACTGTCTCCACAGACCACGGCTCAATAAATACCTACAACATACCTCCTGAAACAGAAGTCGACATTCAAACGTTGCTATCGGCACTGAGCTAGTGTTCTAGACACAGAATTTTCATGGGACTCAATCACCCACATGGCTCAATATAGTGTTGTATGAGATTCACTGTTAAGTCAGCGCCAGGGGTCCTGTCCCACCCAGCTCTGACCCAGAGTTGTTGTCATTCTGGAATACGGCTAAAGTACAATGGACTTTTCTCTCATGGAATTTAGGACATTTTTCGGTTTGCTTTGGCCTTTTAAAAATCATTTTGAATATTAGTTTACTTTCACTGGCTTGCTTACTGCATGGAAATAGGAGCCACACAAGACAATCCAAACCATTAGAGCTTTCAGTACAAGGGATAAAACACCACAGTGACAGTTACAAAGCTCTCTGAGATGATGAGTGGAGAGGACAGCGGCAGGATGCTGGCGGCAGAAGGGGATGCCCTGGTGCCTGCCTCGTCCATGTTCACCACCTTGCAAACGCAGCTGCCCCATGACAGCCAGGGGCGTCTGCTTACCGGGTCTTTGCTGAAGCCAAATGACTACATATGAAGTGTGTCGAGAGACGGCATCACGTAGCCATCCAGAGAACAAGTCCCAGAACCAGGGCTCGTATATATATCCCAGCCCCACCCGGACCAGGCAGGCGACCTCGGGCAGATTCCTCACATCTGTTTCAGCTTCCTCCGATGTAAAATGGGGGTGATTATAACAGACCCTTCCCACAGACTCGTAATGAGGATTTAACAAGTTAATACCTGTGAAACACTCAGAATGGTGTTTCAGTGGCACAAAGAAATGGCCAATATATGTTGTAAGATCTGGAAAAGAATACTGGAAACAAAGATGTAGGGTGTTCGCATCCACTCTGAAAAGCTGTGACGCCTCTGGGAAGTGTCTTACCTTCTCTGAATCTCATCCCTCAGGAGGACCTAACGCTGCCCCCTGCCCCCTGCTGTCCACCTCTTAGAACTGTATGAAAGATCAAGAGAGACAATACGGATGAAGGGAAGTGTAAGCCACAAGCCTTACACAGATGTAAAGGATCATCATTGCAGAATGGAGACCCAGGTCATGATTCCATCCATCCATTCATTCACCTAGTATGATGGCTAATCTTTTGTGGCCATTTGGCTGGGCCACAGTACCCAGATATTTGGTCAAGTGTTATTCTAGATGTTTCTGTGAAGGTATTTTTTAGATGAGATTAATATTTAAATCAGCAGACTTTGAGAAAGCAGATGACCATCCATAACGTGAATGGGCTTCATCCAAGCAGTTGAAGGTCTTAATAGAAAAAGACTGACCTCCCTGGAAGAAAAGGGAATTCTGCCAGCAGATTCTCCCCTGGGTCTCCAGCCTGCTGGCCTTCCCACACAGTTTGGACTTGCCAGCCTCCATGACTGTGTGTTTTCTCTCTCTCTTCTACACACACACACACACACACACACACACACACACACACACACACACACGCATGCATCCTGTTGGTTCTGCTTCTCTAGAGAGCCCTGACTAATACACCTCCTATTTACTGAGTACCTGGGTAGGATTCAAAGTGGGGCAAGAGAGACATAGCCCTGCTTTCATGAAGCTTACGGCCAATAAGGAGACCCACTAAACATGGAACTATAGAGATCAGTTATCTATAGGGTGATGAATGCAACGAAGAGAAACTTTGGGTGCTATGAAAACACGTAATGGGGCACCTAACCAGGGAAATCTTCCTCAAGGAAGTGGCATTTCTGCGGATATCCCTGGGATGGGCAGGAACCAGCCAAGCAGAAGCTGAGCAGAGAAACAGCAGGACCTCTAGACAAGAGCAAGTTTTCTGGTGCTTCTTGCCCAGGCTCTGGCCGCTTGCACTTAGAACCAGAGCAGACAGCCTGATTTCAGAGCCGTGTAGCTGGTGGTAGTCTGAATGGCGTTTTATTCGCCCTCGAGTCCTTTGGGGCCCCTGTAGGGTGCTACTTTTACCGTGTTCTATAGAATGGGGGACGGAGTGGGGGAAGGCAGACCAACAATCCTGCTCTCTGATCTTCCCATTTCCTGTGATTTTTAACTTGCCACTGCTTTACATGACACAGTGCAGGGAGTATTTTACTGATTGGGTTTTTAAAACTTTGCCCTTCATTGAAAACCTTCTGGTACAAATACGGCAAAACGTTTTCTCAAAATACTTAAACCAAGGAACAGATCAAGTTCACGATTTGATTAGCTACAGCTGGTACACTGCTTCACTAATGAATCCACCAAATATTCATTGTTGGTGGTAAGGAGATCTCAGCTAAGCTGCAAATAAACAAAATTTCTATCTGAATAGTTGGCTGTAGCATGGAACACACAGGCAAGACCAAGGGAACAGGAAAAGAAACTTGGAAGGAATTTTGTCCCTAGCACTAAATGCTACTGTCATGGTTCTATTTCTGTTGTTTCATCTAGAAAGTCAAATACTCAGATTCAATGCTGGAACTTAGAGGTTGGTTTGTGGACCATATGTTTGTTCACCTGTCCCCAATTCATGTATTGAAATCCTAACCCACAAGGTGATGGTATTTGGAGGTGGGGCCTTTGGGAGGTGATTAGGTCATCAGGGTGGCACCCTCATGAATGGGATTAGTGTCCTTAGAAGAAGAGACAGGAGAGCTTGCTTGTGCTGTCTCTCTGCTCTCTACCACGTGAAATACAACAAGAAGGTGACTGTCTGCAAATCAGGAAGAGAGCTCTCATCAGACACCAGATCTGCCAGCACCTTGGCCTTGGACTGCTCAGCCTTCAGAATTGAGAGAAATAAGTGTTTGTTGTTTCAGTCACCCAGTCTATGGTATTTTTGTGATAGCTGGAACGAAGACAGCATCACAGAACAGAGCTAACCTGAACTTGTAAAGCAATATGAGAGAACGTAGGGAGTCTTATGTTGTGGCTGTCAGGAGCTAGAGGATTTTTATTTCAGACACTATCTAATAATCTCAGCAAAATATGTTTTGCTTTTAAGAATGTGTCAGAACGATTTTCCCCCTCCATAATGATACATTTTAGTTCAGTGAAGCATTAGAAAGGAATTCAAATGTTTTGCTATGCTAGTCATTGAGTAGGCAAGAAGAGCGTTTCCTACTCTGAGGCACAAAGGACAACTTTCTAATTAACTCAGCAGTTTGGACTCACCATTTTTTAAAATAAAACATTACTATCAATCCCATTTTAATGGGATAATTATAGCAAATCATGATTAACTTCTCTTTCAGCCAACAACAAGAGAAAGACGCAGAAAGATAAGATGTTAGAAATGTTAGCTTAAAATATACCTACTGTTCCCATACTCTTGATATCAGTTATTGTCTAACTGTGCTGAGCCAGACTAAAATGTGGGTTTTGGACAAAGAATGATCAAAAGCCCTATTCTGGCATTATCATCCATCTTATTGCCCTTTGTTTAATTGAGAAAGTGGCATTGATTCCAGAGAGAATTCCCTCATTTTATCTCGTGTTTTCATTCCGTAAGTCAGGATGCTAATTAGGGATTCCAGGTATTCAGGGAGGCCCCAAACCTATCCTCCAATTATGGTAAAGGTTTATAGCCTTTAAAAAGCCCCTTTAGAAAAATCACCTTCCACCTCCTTCCACACAAGTATGTGCATGTGTGCGCACACACACACACACACACACACACACATCCCCCTATCGGTTCCACTTAATACCTAAAAAAATAGAGTCTTATAATTGAAGCTGAAAGTCACATCAAGGGGGAAAAGCTTAAGAATCACTCAAATTCTGCCTTAAAGTCTTCATGACTTTCATGATCTTTCACACCCCAAAGCTTAAATTTTTGTCTTCTCCCACAAAAATGGGTTGACAAGTTACTTCATCTTGTTGGGCCTCAGTTTCTTCCTATGCACGGTGGGAGGACTGGACAAGATGGTCTTTGGGAAAACTTCTCAGTGAGGGATGTTGACGGTGCTTGCACATCGCCACAGTGCCAGCACTAGGCAGCAGCATCTCCCCGATGTCACCCTCCCAGGGCAACTCGGGTGCTGAGGAGTAAGCAGGGCCAAGGACCACTAGGGTCTTGTCCTTTAGATGCTCTTGGTGTTTCTGCCTCATTGCAACAGCTCCGTCACGCAGCTCTATCATTCAGCACTACACAGTGCTCAATGCCCAGTCAGGATGTCTAGTAGTAAATAGACTTAACGTTAAAATACTCAACATTTTTTGGGTGTCCTTTATGTAATCTGGCATTGAAAGGGTACAAACTTCCTCCCTGCTTACCCAAGAGTCCTTTCATACAGTTTGCTCTGTGTAGATATTTCAGGCAAAGAAAACCAGAAAACGAGTATTTTATATATAATGTGCCATCCTATCAGAAATCTGATGTAATTAAACTGAAATGTGCTCCTTACCCTTCCCGTTCTCGACCTAATAACGAAGCCAACAGAAAATGATATCCATACAACTTGGTCAGCTGTCTTAAAGGCAGTCATGTTAAGAATGAAGAAAAACAGTGGCCGCCGTGCTTTCTTTTACACGCGGCTTACCACGACGTTTCTGTCCAGTGGCCTTTAATGGAGAACATCTTCCTAATACTTCCCCGTCTTTGCAAGAATGAGCCTGCTAAATTCAAGAGTGGCATGGCAGGGGGTGTAGAAAAGACTCTCTCCCCATCACTTAGCAGCGCAGTCAGGCTCCAGAAGCAGCGCTCCGGGCAGCGGCACCTACAGTTCCTGAGCTCCGGTTTCCGGTAGCGGAGCATCATGCTGCGCATGTGCGGCGGAGGGGGACGGGCTCTAGGACAGGTGCGTGCACCTCTGCATACACGGCAGCGTGGGTGGGGGGAGAAGAAACCGCGAAGATTAATGAGTCAGAACATTTTCCCTTGAGTCAGAACATTTTCCCTAAGTCTCCTTTCTCTGGAGATGCAGGCTGGAGGAAGGGTCAAAATAAGAAAGAAAGGAAGGAGAAAAAAACCAAACTCTAACTACAGGAGCTTAGCCGAGTCAACCACAACCAACCGAACACAGAAAAGAACTGCAATTAGGGACTGGAAGGTCACATGAGTTTATTTCCCAGAAGAGCTAACAATTCAATTTTCAAAGCTATCAGGCCAGCTATCCTGATGAATGTGCATGTATTATTTACACAGTCTATTTCTCCCCACCACACAAAGCACACCAAAATAGAAAGCTCACGATTCCTTTCTACTGTCTGGCGTGTGTAAGGGGGGAGTAATCACTGGTGAGTAGTGGGATCGAGAATTTTCCATCACATTAGAATACCTGAAATGAACGTTACAGACTGACTCAAATCTTTTCTCTCTGATAAAGCTTCAGGATGAGGAATGGTAGAAATGATAATGAGGAATTTGATAATTTGCATACTATTTAAATAACCCGGACCTTGGTGGGCTGGAAGGCATGAAATTTTCTCCTTGGTATAACCTGGCATCATTTCCTGAACAAGAGAGAGCTACATCAGCCATTTCTACTTGTTGAACAAATGAATAAGAGCTACATTTGTACCTTAAAAAAATCTTATTTTAATCTAATTTTTCTATCTTATTGTTTTCCTCTTGTAATGAGAACATAAATTGAACAGTTATCTTGGCTTCTTCTTCCTCACAGTGTCACAAGGGTTTAGTAATCGAATGACTTCTGCTCTAAAAACGTTAAGAAATCTGTAAAGGGAAAGAATCTCTACTGAAAAGCACACATGGTTCATTTATTTTTTTTACCATGCTATTAGTTTACTACCAAATAAGTGGAAGTTTAGAATTAAACTAAACCTAGATAATATAGGACCTGGTAAATGAGCGAAGTAGTGAGTGAGAGTGAGTGTGTGTGTGTGTGTGTGTGTGTGTGTGTACATGTGTGTTGCGGGGAGAGATGTTATTTCGAGAATATATGTTTTATGTTTTAACAGAGGTCAAAATATGTTGCTGCCAGGTTTGAAAAGTAGTGCTAAATAAGAGGCAGATGACTTAAAATCGAGGACTGTGAAGAAAAAAGAATAATGCCTCCAGCCTTTATTGCATAAGAAAGATAATTTAGCCAAACAAGCAAGTCTATTTCTAAATCGCAACTCCAAGGACTCTGCGGAATTGTCTGCCTTGGGGCTGCACTGTCTACAGAGGAGAAATCTCAGTGAGGCACTTGGGGAATGCACAGATGGATGGGCATGAGTGGCGATGGGGATCCAGTGTGACAGATACCACACAACCCTTCTTCTACCCAGACTAGGGATAAGCAGGGGACCCCAGGAGAAGGAAACAGCGTTTGTAGCTCAGGAGTGATGGCTGAGGCTGAACGCCAGGCAGACATTTTCACAGGGGCCTCGAGTTCATGGAGATCAGGATATACACTCCCACTTCCTTTGCAGGCATGTGGCCCAGAGCAGCCAACCAGCTTCTGTGTACTGTCCCCAGCAGTGGCACCTCCTGCAGTACCTGGCACACAGTATGTCTACAGATATTCACCGAGTGAATCGAGTAGGACAAGCCCTCCTCAACCTGTCTCCAGCTCAATTTTCCATAATTATTCATGTTCGTTTCATCCAATTTTTATGATCTTTTCAAATTCTATAGAGTCTCTTCTCTTGTTGCTAGCACCCACCTATATGAGTTTTCTTATATTCCCAAAACATATCTGGGGGAACAAAGGCTGAGCGGTGATGATTCCATCTTTTTGAGGCATTCCTG